>NC_056732.1:1037129581-1037194581 GCF_019279795.1 Protopterus annectens | reverse complement strand
TCATGCACACAAGTGCTGCAGTCTTAACTGCAAATACATTATTAGGCTTTGCCCACTTTTCCCCACCCATGTTATGCTTCTGGTTCTAGGAAAAGTTGTCATTATTTGGCAGAATTTGAAATTGTACCTGCTTGATCTTCCAGCACTGGAGGGAAAAAAAGCTGTATGGCCTCCACCGGAACTTCCATGAAGTTTACTCCTTTATTTTCTGTAGCTGCTCTGTTTTGTAAGTGCTAGTAAGTCATCTTTTGACAGTTGTTATTATGTCCAGAACACACATGCTTTACATTTTAACAGTAACTGCTGAATTGACTGAATTTTAATGAGCATATAACAATCACTTTAAATGTATATATTTTGCAACACTTTAATTTTGATGCCATCTAATTGGATTTGTGTATTTGTTGGTCATGATAGGTGGTGGGAAAATGCAAATGGTAAATCAGAGAAACAGGGAATGTAAAAAGCAGCCGTCCTACTCTAACAAAGTTCTACCGAGTCTATCCAAAGAGATCAAAGACTTATTACGAAGGGAAAGTGACAAACTAAGGAGGGTTTGTAGTAGCAAATGCTCAGATTGATGGGGGGTAGAGGATAATATAACTGTCAGATGCTAAGAGCATGACACAAAGCGTCACAGATGAACTTTGGCTCATGAAAGAGGTAGAAGTACACCATATAAGAAGATATATATAGTTTGGATGGTGGGTGGGATTAGTTAAGTTGTTACACATTTGTACTATCGCAGTTTATCATCTCTGCATGCCCTATGGCAAATTCTTAAAAGAAAAAAATAAATGTGCAAATGACATGAAGCACACTACATGCAGATTGTACCAACTATGGAAAGGAATATGAACTGAAATGACACTTAAATTATTTTCTTGGAATGTGAATGGCTTAAGGGGTAAGATGAAAGAAGAATATCTGAGAAAATGTAGCACTGATGTGATTATGCTACAGGAAACCCACTTATGTAGAGAGGAATGCAAGAGATTTTTTTAGTAGTGTAAAAATGGTAGGATACACATTGAACTTCAGGATTGAGAGGAGAAGGGGGGGGACATGACTGAGTAAGGAAACAGCTCAGATCAGAATAGATGAGTTAATAGACAGGAAGGGATGATCTATGGCAGTTAGAGAACTGAAGCAGAGAACCGATAACCTTGGCAACAGTATATTTTCCTACCCAGACCCAAAATCCAGAGGATCAAACGGCATTTGGACAAATTGTAGACTTCCATAAGGGGAAGCCTTGATAGCAGGAGATTGAATATTTTCATGAGTCACACTCATATTTCAGGCAGCCCATGAGAAAATCAAATTGCTGTAGAGGGAATATATTTAAATAAATATATGAAGGTGTTTGGTTTGGTAGATATGGGAAGGAGCACTAAGCAAATGGAATTTACCGTCTCTTCCAATACTGCCAAGACGTGGCAAGATCAAACAGGTGTTATGTTACAAAAGAGCCATCTCTGTATGTTAATAGCATAGAATAACGCATCCAGTTGTAATCCCAGATCATGTCCCAATAGTGGAAGAAATACACTTACAATCAGATACATGTCCAATAAAACACTGTCAGTTCCCTAATTTCTTGCTTAAGGGGATCAGAATATGCTGCCTGGTTGGATAAGACCTTGCAGTGTGTGCTGGGTGTGTTCAATACAGAGTCCGAGGATCTTCCGGGCCAATGGGAACATTTTAAAAAGAACTATAGGGAAATTATGAGAATAAAAATGGGGGCTGTATAGGAACAATCTAGATGAAAGTACTATAGCATACTGAGAAAGGTCTATGAGGCAAAGGAGTGCAAAAACCACAGCCACCCAAAATAATCAGCTAAGTGTGGAAGGACTAAAAAAGACTTGAAGGATTATATCAGTTGGCTCAATGAAATCAGGGTGAAAACATTTCAGCAAACATTATCTGGCTACACCAAAGTCCACTAAGTACTTGGCGCTAAGAGGGAACAAAAGGTGTCTAGAGTCATAACCAGATTAAGAGACTTTTGAAGAAGTAAAATAGCGATGAAGCCAAATGAACTATGGGAGGTAATGGCTTGATATTGCTAGGCTTGTACAAGGAGGAGGAAACTAATCCTGAAAAGGAAGCAATTTGTAACTAGGTACTTTTAGAATTTCTGATTATCAAAGTTAACTGCTATACAAAGTGATTCATTAATTAAAAATATTGATGAGCAAAAGATATTGGAAGTACTGACACAGGTGAAGACGGGCAAGTCACCTGCGTCTGATGGGATATCAGTGGAGGTATGAGGTAGGTCAAAAGAAAAGGTAGTAAGGATATTACTGAAATTGTTTAACAATATCATAATGGGAAGTGAAATTCCACACTCCTGAAGAGAAGCAGTGTTGGTACCGATTCCAAAAGAGAGAGAGAACCCTTTAGACGCAGGTTCTTGTAGGTCCATTTCCATTTTGAACCATGATTACAAAATCTTTATGGGGATAATAGCACAAAGGGAAGCAAGGTTATTAACAGAGCTAATAAACTGGGATCATTGTGGGTTCACTGAGGGTAGGCAAACTTTTGACAACATAAGCAGAACTATTTTAATACTGGAAAAAGCAGCTGTGTGATGGCCTACATCAATGTTAGTGAGTCTAGGTGCTGAAAAAGCATTCAACAAGGTAGATTAGAATTTTTTGAAAAGGGTACTACTGGAATTTGGTTTTCCAGAGAAGTGGATTCATATTATCCTTGGGGTATAGGAAGGCTCAAAGATCAGGTTTAAGGTAGTGGGGGGAGTTATCAGAACCAATTTTTTAAAGTGGGGAACAAGGCAGGGTTGCCCCTGTCTCACCCCTGATGTTCACTCTGTATTTAGAACCCTTGTCTGAAAGAGTAAGAATATCTGAGATACACATGCGGCAATGAACATGAAACAATAGCCTTCTATGCTGACATTATTTTATATCTTAAGGACCCATCTTTGTACATTATTTTACAAACTTAAGTTCAGCTTTACTTCAGGCTACAAAGTAAATAAGTTAAAACTAAAGCAATAGGCGTTAATTCTGCACAGGCACATTCATTGGTACAGGACTTCCCATTTATTTGGAGGCATCAAAGATTTCAGTATATTGGAGAATGGATTAGACAGGACATGGGACAAACTGCTAAAGATACATTGATGGAGACCACAGGGAAATGTTCCTATCTAAGTAGGTAAAGTCTCATACAGATAGACCACTATAAAAAAATTCATGCAATAGAAAGGATCGTAGTTCCCCATGTTTTATATGTAGGCCAAGCTTATTTTTGTAATATAAAGGAAGCATTTTGGAAAATGTTGGAAAGGGAACTGGAGAAGTTTTTGGGAAGGGAAAAAAGAAAGAGTTGCATGAGAAAGTGACCTATAGAGAGGTTAAGAACGCTGGATCTAAAATATTAAAGCAATCCCAGTCGGGAGATTCTGTTTTAATGCAGATGGAAACATATAGCACTAAGTGAATGGATCAGCTGACAACTCAGGCTCAGGGTCAGAGGCATGGAACAGTTGGAGAAGTATGGAAGATGTAGGAAACTAATGAGCTACATAATGAATGTGTGGAATATCTTGGGGGGGGGGGCTGGTTGAGGAAACTTACAGCTGAAAAAAGAGATTAAACCCTAGACAAAGTTACTATTACCCATAGGATATTCAGTGTTTACTATAAATAGAAGAGTATGGAGTAAACTTTCAGACATTTGGAGGAGAAAAAACAGAGCCCTCATACTAGGAGCAACTAGAAGCAGAAAATGGACTTAAGAACTGGGCTTAGATTAAGTACACATTTGATCTCCCAGAAAGGGATCACTTAAATTATCTAGGGTTAATAATGGAATACCATTGCTTAAAATAGCAGCAAATAGAGGAGGCTAAAATAACAGTTCCGTTTAGGGAAACTAGACTGGTAAAGCAGATAATATTCATACAATAGGGGTGATCTATAGAGCATTTCAGGAAGCATACAACATAAAATGGCCAGAGAAAATTAGTAAAGCTTTAGCAATGGAATACAGAGAAGATATTTGGGTACTTAGATACTCTACTAAAAGTAAAACAATTCGAAGAGTTGCATGGAAATGCTTGCATAAATAATTTTATATCCCAGAAAATTAAACAAAATTTTCTTAGGAAGTAGCAAATATTGTTGGAGATGTAAACAAGAGATTAAGGTTCATGTATCTGTCTATTTTGGGAGAATGTAACACTGCAGGATTATATAAAAAATGAGAGAGACTATCAGCAACATAGGGTTGCAAAATATTGAACTCCCCAAATAAATTTTTCTACTACACTGGTCAGAGAGTGTGTGTGGGGAGTATATGTGAAGACATTGCTCTTGTTACTATTGATAGTTGTGAAGAACTGTATAACCAAACATTGGAAAACATTTTTGTGTCCACAAGCAACCCAAGTTATTGGTATTATGCAAGAAGTAAGAACAGTGGAAGTAGGGGAGATAGACCAGCATCAAAGATAATGGATAGAAAATGGACCCTTTGGGTAAACGTAAAAGAAAGAATGCAGAATGTAACAAGTGGGGAGGAAGTGCAACAGGTTACAGTTATAGGATGAACATCCGTAATTGCACAGAGCCAGTGGAGTTAATGCTAATGTTAGTGCTAATGTACAAGTTATTGTCACTTCTGTTGTCCTTTATTGTTTGGGAAAAATTAAATTGGTTTTCTTTAAAAACTAGAAATCTGGGTACCATAGGTAATGTACGCACTCTGGGTTGTATAGTTCAGTTGAATGTTAGAGGTACAGGAATAATGATCGTCTAAAAGACCCAAGACTATAATCCACAACTGTATTTGACTATTGAATGTCTAAAATTGACAAGGTAAAATCTGGCTATAGCTATTCCCATATGTATAATTTGGGTTTTGCTACAGAAGTGAATAGTTTAGTACTTTGAAATGGGCCATCATTAAAAGCAGTAAATTATCGCTGCTTACTTGCAAAGCTGTTATTCAATAGATGAATAAATGTGATTATTGTTTGGGTTGGGGGGTTGGAAGGAATTCGCCATGTACTCAGCATGCCTGACCTTGCAAATGCACTTGTCTGCAGACCCTGCTTCTGTATCCTTGGCGACCTTACCAGTAAAAAGACTGCATCTTCATCAAACCCAGTGTCTAGAATCTCAGAGAAGAAGCTGGGACAGTCCAGCATAGTAGCTTTCAAGGTGTTTTTCTACCAGTGTTTTGTGTAGTAGTTTGTGTCGAGGTGGATGTATAGTTTAGAAGAGTTTGGTGCATCGTTACCTGTTGCGCAGACTGTGTGTGAGCAAGATTGTTTCCAGTGTTTCTCAAATGTTTAAATATGTTTTAAAGAGTGCCTTGGAGGAGGACAATACCATGGCTGTGCTTGGTTGAACTTTTTTGATGAGTTAAAAAATTAGATATGAAGTTGTCAATTTGCATGTTGTCCTCAATGGGATAGGTTCCGTTCCAATCCCTCGGAACCGACTCAGCCGCTTGCTAAAGCTCATGGCAACCAAAAACTCTCGAGCTTCCCCCTTGCCTATAATGCAACTGGTTCATTACCTCAGATCTTGTTTGCTGCTATAAGCTTCAGACATTTTTTTTCCGTACTCTCGAGTGTTCCAGTTAATTGAATTTATATAGTCTTTTTACTTTATATTTTTTTCAGAACTTCTTTTTACTATATCCATCATATCTTTTTTGCTGTTTCCTTCTACTTTTTTGTAGTTTGTGTACTTTGGTACTATTCTTAGTACCTTTCCCTCTACCCTTTGGTAGCTTTCCTTTTACCATCGCTGGTATTTCCTTTCCACCTCTACATAAAAAAGTCTCTATCTGATAGACTGTTCCTTCTTACTCTGTCCTTGTGTCTCTCTCTGTATGTGTGTGTGTGTCTCTCTGTATGTGTGTGTGTGTCTCTCTGTATGTGTGTGTGTGTCTCTCTGTATGTGTGTGTGTCTCTCTCTGTATGTGTGTGTGTGTCTCTCTGTATGTGTGTGTGTGTCTCTCTCTGTATGTGTGTGTGTGTCTCTCTCTGTATGTGTGTGTGTGTCTCTCTGTATGTGTGTGTGTGTCTCTCTGTATGTGTGTGTGTGTCTCTCTCTGTATGTGTGTGTGTCTCTCTCTGTATGTGTGTGTGTCTCTCTCTGTATGTGTGTGTGTGTCTCTCTGTATGTGTGTGTGTGTGTCTCTCTGTATGTGTGTGTGTGTGTCTCTCTGTATGTGTGTGTGTGTGTCTCTCTGTATGTGTGTGTGTGTGTCTCTGTATGTGTGTGTGTGTGTCTCTGTATGTGTGTGTGTGTGTCTCTCTGTATGTGTGTGTGTGTGTCTCTCTGTATGTGTGTGTGTGTGTGTCTCTCTGTATGTGTGTGTGTGTGTGTCTCTGTATGTGTGTGTGTGTGTCTCTGTATGTGTGTGTGTGTGTCTCTGTATGTGTGTGTGTGTCTCTGTATGTGTGTGTGTGTGTGCCTCTCTGTATGTGTGTGTGCCTCTCTGTATGTGTGTGTGCCTCTCTGTATGTGTGTGTGCCTCTCTGTATGTGTGTGTGTCTCTCTGTATGTGTGTGTGTGTCTCTCTGTATGTGTGTGTGTGTCTCTCTCTGTGTGTGTGTGTCTCTCTCTCTCTGTGTCTCTCTCTCTCTGTGTCTCTCTCTCTCTGTGTCTCTCTCTCTCTCTGTGTCTCTCTCTCTGTCTCTCTCTCTCTCTCTCTCTCTCTCTCTCTCTCTCTCTCTCTCTCTCTGTGTCTCTCTCTCTCTCTCTCTCTCTCTCTCTCTCTCTCTCTCTGTCTCTCTCTCTCTCTCTCTGTGTCTCTGTGTGTGTGTCTCTGTCCGTGTCTGTCTGTCTGTGTGTGTCTGTGGTGTCTTCTGCCTTCCCGCTTTAGTGTGGCAGAGAAAAACAAGGAAAAGGAGAAAACCCCTGCGGGATTTAAGAGATAAGCGAAGTGCTCTCACAAAATTCCCTATTCGGACCAGTACTCACTATGTGTCTTCTGTTTAGGACCTCACCATTTACATGAAGACTGCTCCATTTGTCATTCTTTTAGCCATCAGTCTCTAGTGGAGTGTAAAAACAACTTGATTTTGAAGGGACTGTTACCTTCCTCCTTTGGTGAGGCTATTTCTGGGTTGTCATCCAGGTATCCTACTGGATACAAATCAAGAAACTCCAAGTCAAGTCCAGTTTCCTTGACCCTCCTCTTCCAAATCTTCGGAGGCAAAGAAACTGAATTCTTCAGTGCCGATACCATTGTTGACACCGATTGTTAAAAAGTATAAGTTGTCTGTTCCACCTGTTTCATCGGAACCTGCAACTCAACTGATGGTACTGACAGTTTTCTCGGTACCACCTTCAGAAAAGACAATACCTTCTACACCATCTTCATTGGTGCCGACTAAAGAACTCATTACAGTGCCTAGGTCCAGGTATTCCCCGTCCATTGACCCCCTTTCCAGATAGGCTGCCTCCCCCTTTCCTGGACTGTTGTCCTACAGTAAAATCCACCTGTTCTTCCAGAAGCTTCATTGAAAAAGAGCTGGAAAGAGTGGTGAGGAAGATACTCTGGGTGCAAGGAGTACAGGATCTTCTAGGCCTCCTACCCCAATGGGTCAGGGTCCTTCTACTTCCACCCGTCCAAGCACCTTTCCTCCTCTGACTTCAGTAAGTTCAGAGTCCTTGGGTTTGAGTTGTCCGATACTGACCGTCTCAGTTCCAGAGTTGTCTTCATTAGCACCGATTGCTTCTGGCTGACTCAGAACCGCAGATGACCTGGAGCCATCTCTGTCTTGTCTGTTCCGAGGAGTTTGAATCCACGCAAGTTTTTTCAGAGTCGTCTCTTCTCCTCAGAGCCTCGGCACTGATCAGCTTGCCTCCAGCTTCCATTTCAGGAGGGATCTGCCATGGTTGGGGGAAGATTGCAGTGCCAAGCTCTGCATTTTGGGCCTGAACTCCATTTCTACCATGTGTGGATCAGCTTTCGGGGCAATGAAAAGGGTCTTGTATTTTCCACCCCCTTTGAAACAGCCTTCCAAGTCACTCCTTGCACCAGAGTCTCATCCACTTCATCTAGCTGGGCAGTGGTTGTCAAGGCCTCAGGGACCCCCTCATTTGGGAACGTCCTGTTCCGACACCTCTCCAGAGCATCCCACTGAAGGAGGTTCCTTGGAAGAGGAAGTGTAAGAGGAAACGCATCGATTCCCCTGAAGAATCATGCAATGGGGGCATAGATTTTGAGGAAGGCAAAGGATCCCTATGATCACTTCTGATGATGTCTCCTTCAGAGACGTCCTGGAAATTTTGAAACAGAGAGGTGGTTGGCAGTCCCAACAATCCTACATCAGAGGAATCTGTGTATCTGCAGGCCTTTGGCACCCAACCATCTGCCTCCTGGATGACCCCACCTGCTGATGAGCCCATTGAGTTCATCTCTCAACGGGAGTGGAAGGCCCCCAACTCTACTGAGGCAATACTCCAGAAACCAGACAAAATCTTAACTGCACCCTCAGGCAAACCCTTCTGGATCAAGGGCTTGCCAGTAGCTGCTATGGTTCTGGCAGCAGCCACCAAAAAGGAAATGGTAGATAAAAGTTCCACTCTTCATCCTCCTAATAGGGAGTCTAGGACAATGGATAGGATAGGGAAGGGAGTTTATGCTTTGTTGACCTTTACCTTACGGTCTTTGAATTACCTGGCACATTTTACCAAGTTGCAGAGGGATCTGATTAAAGAACTTTTGGATACCGTCTCAGGAGCCATTTCCGACGAGGTTTGAGACTCTAACTTCTCAGTTGACTATTCTGACTTCCATTTCCAACTTGTACTTGAGGTTCATTTCTCATGCAGCTGAAGGGATGACAGGTGCCAATGGTTCAGGAGTAACCTTAAGGAGACATGCCTGGATGCATTTGTGTGACTTCACAATGAACCCTTCAATCCTATGTTCGTCAGTGCTCCCTTTCACGGCACATCTTTGTGGCCAAAATTGAAGACACACTCACTGATTCATGGTAGCCCTGGGCTTGAAAGATGCATATCATCATATCCCCTTTGCTCATCACTTCAGAAGGTATCTGATATTTGTTGTGTGTGGTCAGCACTGTCAGTTTTCTGTATTGCCCTTTGGGGTATCCATTGCACCTTAAGTGTTTACCAAATGCCACGCTTTGGTAGTGGCTCACTGCTGGACCCTTGACATTCATATTTTTCTTGCTTGACTTGCTGATCTGTGCAGAATCTGCATCCAGGTGTTTGAATTGCTAGAGAAGGTTTTTTTTTTTTTTTTTTTGCAAACATCTTTATTAAATTTTCGCATATGACAAAGGCAATCTTATATTTATATAAATGAAAAACATACAAAATGAATACCACTTTAGTTACAGTTTACATCACAGACACCCTTACAACTGTAGTTGCAAACATTGTACATCACTTTATAAACCTTCCAGTCAGTCAGTTATGCATTATGTGACTCATTCAAACCCTGCCTCTTAAACCTCATTCTTGCTCTGCATATATTGTTCCCACAATTCCCATTTTTTTCCTATGAGGTTTGCTTCTTCCCTTTCCTAAAGATCCCAGTGCCAGTTGTTATATCTCTGTTACTATATTCACTACTTCTAGTAAAGCTGGTCTAGACGACTTTGATTTCCATTTTCTAGTAATTGCTTTTTTGTCAGCCACCATAATTGGACTCAGCAAGGCTGTACTGTGTCTAGGCAATTCTGATACTGTATCAGAACTCCAAAAAATCATCTCCCCAGTCAGTCCAATCCACTCACCCAGCATGTCCGAAGGAGTGGCCCGCAGGGAATCCCTAAAGTTAGCCAGCTCATTACACTCCCAAAAAATATGTTCCCAGCTACTTCTTTCTTGCCTGTCATACCTCCAACATTTGATATCCACCTGAGGAAAAATTCTTTGGAGTTTACTTGGGGTATAAAAATACCCATGTAAACACTTCCAGACAAAGATCCTAAATCTTCTAGATTTTGTTGCATATTTGGGAGATATGCATATATCACCCTACTGTCTCTTTGTGAATTGCTTATCCAGTCTCTCTTCCCAATCCTTTCTAAGCTCCTTTGATGATTCTTATAATTGTCATGCAATCTTTTATATGCCTTCCTAATTATTCCTTCTTCCTATAGCTTCTGTTCTAGATTCAATTAAAAACTCTACCAGTGCTGGCCTTTCATTTAAGAGCCCCCCCCCTATTTCTTTCTCTTTGCCTGTGCTCTGATACCAGTCCTTGATAGGGAAGGCAATCTGTAACCTGCAGTCCAAATAAATTCTTGGCCTCTTTCCATTCTATTACCTTTCCCTTTCTAGTTATTTGCTCACAATACCTCGGTTCCTTTCCCAGTTTTCTCCAATAAATTCCAGCCCCCTTTTCCCTATTATCTGTATCCCTGATCGCAGTCATCCCTATTGGCAAAATCTATTTTCGCCATTATTGTGCTGATTTGGTTTCTAGAATACTCCCTGCTGTTTTATGAATATTAATACTCTGTATGATTTTGGTTGTTCTCCTTAAGAGTCTTCATCCAAAATCCCAATCTCTCCTTATTTCTTGAGCTTCTTCCCTGTGTCAGCATCATTCCTTATAGGTTCATAGGTGTTTATTAGGCTAACAACCACAGGGGCCTTTTGTAAGCCTAGCCGTGCATCCCATATCTCTGACAAGTTCTGATACCCTTGATAAGTATAAGTATGGCCCTGGGAGATGAATCGTTTACAGGTTACCTGTTTGCATTAGAGACATAGGTGCCAAACCAGGGATGAATTTACAGTTTCCCATGCAGTTGTCCAAGTTACACTTAAATTGGGTTGTGGAGGAACTCTGCTTCATATGGATGGGGAGCTTGTTCCATAGATGGATAGTATCTGGGATACATACCTATCTCTCCAGCAGGTCCTATTTATATCATAGGCAGGGTTTAAGTCTTTAGAATGGGTAATTTGTTGTTCTGTGGATATGCAGGAGGTCCATCGGAGTGGGGTCTGACAATGCCCTGCATGCCAAACATAGATCTCCCCTCGAATGCCTGTAGGAGACAGAATACAGGGATAGGGCCTTGAGGCGGTCTACATAGGACATATTACTTACACCCTGTATTTGTTTAGTAAGGAACCTCTGTGGACATTCCAGTTGTTGGATATACCTGGTTAGGTACATACCAAAGGGGGCATTGACTTAATGATAGGTCTGATGAATGCCAAATGCAGTGGAACAATGATTTCCTTGGACTTAGATGCCATATCTTTGTTTATAAGTTGCACAACATAGAATGATTTCCTCACCACTGTAGACGCATGATGATCAAAGGCTAGATTGCTATCTATTTGTGTTCCTAAGTCCCTGACTACTGGGTTAACTCTAAGGGGTGAGTTGTCAATATGATAGTTACTGAGGATGGATGACTTCCCAAAGGATACTATTATGCATTTCCTGGCATTTAGTTTTAGTCTATGGCTCTGACACCAGTTGCTTGCCTGTGTCAGCCCCTCCTGGAGAACATTTGTGTCAGTGTGAGATTCAATGACAGCTCCTAATTTGCTATCATCAGCAAATTTAGTCAGCCAGAGACCACTGACATTGGCCTTGACTTCTAAGAAGTAAATGCCAAAAAGGAGTGGTCCAAGGAGTGATCCCTGAGGGACTACACTTGTGACTGGACTCCTTGTAGAGGTGGACTCCCCAGTACTAACTTCCTGGATCTTATAGAAAGAAGAAACGCAGGAAACAGCCTCTATACTGAATAGACACACCGTCAGAATGAGGAACAATGTAGCAGCAAAAAATTCCTGGATCTTATCTGTGAACCAGTTGGCTATCTACTGGGTGACATATGGGTTCATACCTAGCCCAAGTAGGGTATTGTGTCATATGCCTTGGCCAGGTCAAGGTAGCCAGTGTGAACGATTTTGCCCTCATCCATTGCTTTGGTGACCTTCTCAAAGAAGTCCACCAGGTTGAGTGGGCATCATCTGACCTTGATGAAACCAAACTGGGTTGGGTCCAGTGTCTGGAGGTTAACGATATCTCTGTTCATCATCTCCATGACCATTCTTTCCATAGCTTTACATACAAGACTAGTGAGACTTATGGGCCTGTAGATGGCCCACCATTATGCAGAGGGATGACTGTTGCCATTCTCCATTCATGAGGCATGAAGCCTGTTTGGAGGCTACAGTTAAATTGTAGATCCAGAGACCCTGATAGGTCATGTTTCATGCTATTGAGAAGGCATCCTGGGATATTGTCTGTGCCCATTGATGCATTGTTCTTAGTCTTAGAGAGAGCATTAAGGACCTGTTCCAAATGATAGTAGGGGGAGTTATATTGATGATATTTCCTGAGGGAAGGTTGAGGGGGAGAGAGGAGTAAAGTTGGAGCTGAATTTATTAGCCAGGAGGTTTGCTATATCTTCTGGCTCCATGTAGGTGGCTCCATTTACAATGAGCTCTGCACACGATTGTGTATTGCCTTTAAGGTTGCGGACATAACTAAAGAATGCTTTGTGGTTGTCCTTGGCCTAGGAGGCCAGACTTACCTCAAATTTGGTTTTGGTAGACTTTATTTGTCCTCTGAGTTGTTTGTTTAGTTTGATGAGAGTGCTTTTATCCTGCTGGGTGCTACACCTCCTAATTTTTGCCATGAATTTCTTCCTCCTGTTATATGTCTGATTGATTTTGTGATTCCACCAGGGTGACTTTTTTCAGTTAGTTTTGTACTTCTTCCTTATGGGTACAGCTGCCTCTATGCAGCCATTAACGTGCTTGTACAGGGTTTCTGTGAACAGTTCTGCATTGGCAGAAGTGTTCTCAAGGTTTATGGGGACTTTAAAATTTGCCAGGTTCTCACTTAATAGCAGGAGGTTAGCCTTTCCACTTTGAATTATAGTTTTCTGCTTGTGCTGTGTATAATAATCTTAACTGTTGCTCTAAGATAGCCCCTCAAATTAGGTAGCCCTAGTCCACCTTGGATTTTACCTTGTTCTATTGGTAAAATCAGCTTATCCCACTTGACCCTTGCTGTTTTCCCTTTCCAGATAAAAACATTCATCTCTTTTTAATTGTTGTCCACAACTTCTCCTCCAGTTAATAAAAATATGCCTGACCTGTGTATAAGACTAAAGGGACTAAAACATTTTAATGGCATGTATCTTAGTATCCGTATCCATATCCATGTAACAAAACTTCCAGTTTCTCAATTTTTGTATTATCTTCTGTTGGTCTCTTCCCACATATCCTTAGCTGCCACCACAGAGTCGTTTCTAATCCATACTCCTAAATAACTTCATTTTATCTTGTCCCCATAAGTATGGGTATTGTTGGACCAATTGTGTTTGGGTACATAATTTACCGCTATTATCTTTGTTTTAGCTTCATTAATTTTGTGTCCTGAGAAGATTTAAAACTATCATAAAATGTTCCATAACACTGTAATGTCCCTTTCTGGTTTTGTCATGTATAAAATAATATCATCCACAAATAAAGTCAACTTTTCCTGACTAGCATACCAGTTATATCCTTGAATTTGAGTACCTTATTTTTTGTGCCAATGGCTCTAAATGTATTGCAAACGACAAAGGGGAAAGCGGACAACCCTGCCTGGTTCTTCTACTTAAGCAGAAGTTATTGGAGAGGACCCCACCCACTTTAAATCGCCCCTCCAATCCTTCATGTTTTTTTGTTGTTGTTTGTCTTTCGGCTTTTTCTTGGTAAGGGGTTGCCACAGCGGAACTCCAGTCCACTAATGATCGGCAGTAGATTTTTACGAAACACTGAGGTGCCAGCTCTACGCCCAACCTTTAACGAAGGCATGCCCATTTACGCACGCATGTCTTTCGAACGCTACCCAACTGTGGGGAGGACATGCAGACTCCACACAGAAGGCACTCCCAAGCCACGCCGAGAATTGAACGGGAGAACCTCTTGCTGTGAGGTAACAATGCTACCGCCGTACCACCACGGCATAATCCTTCATGTATTCTTGTAATCAACCTTATAATTGTATCAGGGAAAGCAAATGCTTCCATTGCCCTTATATCATCCCTTCCTTGCCTAGCTGTTAGTAATTGAGCCTCATCTACCTGTAACTTTGGCATATTTAATTATTCCATAAACATTTCCATTTTTACCTTTCTTGATTTCCATATTTCTTTGCTTTATACAAATTTTCATAAAGTTTCACAAATATTTCTAATACTTTTACAGGGTCTCTTGTTATCTTCTTGTTTTAGGCTCCCTAAGCATGGTGACTGCCCTTTCCACATTCTGTTGCCTGAGTTGTTGTGCTAAAAGTTTTTGTGCTTTAGAATTATCAAAAAACAATTGAGTTGCTTCACAGCATTCTTTCTAAACTCGTGTATATTATCGAGGTAATCCCTTATTTTCTGATTAGCATTCTGCAGTTGCTCCGTTTCTTGTTCTGAGAGATTCCCCATGTCTTGCAATACTTCAACATTTGTCAATCCCCCTAAATAGTTCTTGTTACTGTTTAACCATATCTCCCTTTCTTTTATTTCCAACCTAGTTTTAAACTGCACTTTAATTTTATCCCACTCCTTAGCTATGTTTTCAGAAGATAATTCTATCTTCTCTAGTAGCTCTTGAATTAATTCCACAACCCATTCCTTAAATTCCTCTCTTTTCAACCGAAATGTGGGAAAGCGCCAGCATCTCATTTTTATTTCATTACTTTGCGTTTTTATTTTAGTTATTGGCGCATGATCTGAAAGAGTTATTGGGTGTGTTTCTAGACCTTCAATTAAATCCACATGTTCCTGTGAGGTATAAAATCTATCTAGCCTAGCCCAGTTTTTGTATCTCTGTGAGTAATATGTAAATTCACTCCGAACTCCTAGTACTTGAATACAGATTGAAAGACATTACAGAAAGCATCATTTTCTTATATAGTTATTACCACATTTTATGTATACCTTCTCTTTTGCTAAATGTCAAGTTCCAACTTTTATGTTACATGTATATACTGTTCGGCAGGTTGGTCTTTTATAGAGATGTTTCTTGTCATATCCATTTGCGCTTATGTCACATCTTACATAAATTTGTTTTTTTGAAAGCCCTCAGACGGAAGAAACAACGTCCTAAAACCTATGAACTTAACAATAACACACAACTATGTACATCTTCAAATATTGAAGCTTTTGCTTCCCGTGAAGAACATAAGTTCTAAGTTGATAGCTACACCGACAGGCTAAAGTTAACCAAAAATAAAGGTTAGTCATGCTAAGACGTATGGTACAGCCTAAGCTGTTAGTAAGTGCTATTTGATTTTGTATATCTGTATAACCCTCCCAGTTGAGAAAACACTTGAATGCTTTCAGTAAACACTTTGTCCAAGCAATTTCTCTTTATCAAATTCTCTTCTAATAACATGCAAACCAGACACAAAACTGCTAAGGGTACATTGTTTGTCAGAAAAAAAGGCTTGCAATACTCAATCTTCTTTTTCATTTACAAGCTTTATAATAAACTTGGTACTGAATACTGCCTAGGGTTTTTTACCCAGTCATTTCATTGTGCAAGCATGGGAAAAAGCACACTGATTTTTCTTTTATCATACTCTCTTAAGCAGACCCTTCTGCTCCCCCCTCCCCTTCTCCCTTGTTTTTTTCCATTGCAGTGCCTACATTTTTCAAAAATTAACAGAGAAAGAGGGAAGAAGGACAAACAAGAAAAATCAAAAGCATATGTTTATATTAGTAAACCCATGGCATTAAAAACTGAGAGAACTTTACTTAAAGTCTAATTGGTTTTGTATTATCTTTAAAGGTATCACACCTGGGAAACCCCCTGATTGTTTTCAGGGAACATTATGTCCTAGCCAATTTCTCTGTTCTTATTTCTTCTTTTCCCTCAGCCAGTTGCCTTCCGCCACACTGTCTTCAGTTTCTTTTTAACAGATTGTCTCCATAGAGGCATGATGGTCAGTTGCAGAAATGCTACTTTAGTATACACATATGCAAGTGCTAGAAAAGAAAGTCTTACAATATTCAATATTCTTTTTCATTTACTTGCTCTCCCTCTTAAAACAGAAGTCCTTAATCAGTCCTTTCCCCATGCAAGAATGAAAAAAAAAACATTAATTTGAACTCTGTCATGCCCCTTTAACCACTCTCCCTTTTTTAAATCATTGCATTGCATATGTTTCTCAAAACTGCAGAAGAAGAAAAAGAGAAGAGGGTGAAAAATAAAAAGTGTACCTGTTATAATCCCTATTACACCCAAAAATAGCATGCAGAGAAAATCATGCAACACAAATACAGTATTATTAAGAAAGTGTTTTCTTTACTTAACAGTTAATATTCTTCCCTCTGTTCGCCTCCCCAAAACATTTTTCCGAACATTAATGACATGAAGTAGGGCATATACTTGAGTCCCCCACACAGCAAACAAATTTTGAAGAAGTCCAATATTTCCATATTTTCTTATGCTGTCATATTTCACAAATATAATTATTGCATTGTAATCCTACATTTTCTCATTTTATTACTGTTCTTCTCCATCACCCAAAACCTGATTCTGCTTCATTTCCAACGTACTCTTGATTCTTCTAGTCAACTCTCGTAATCCCTTGCTTCTCTCCAACATTTTCCATTGAAAAACTGGAAAAGGTTTCACAGGTGCTGTCTCTCTGTGATTTTTATTACCAGAGGAACAAGAAGCCGAGTCTCCTCCTGTTTCACAGTGCGTTTTTTGTTGGACAAACTTGCATTTCCTCCTTCGCATGCACTTCATCAAAAAATGATTTTGTCCCTCCAGGGAAGAATGCCTTGAAGACTGTTTGAATCTCACACCTCTGTCTCAAAATTGACTGAATAATGGAATGAATTTGCTCCTCTTCTGCCTAGTGTACAATGTGTAATCATTCTCCACAAACACTCTGCTGTCTCCTACTTTTAGTATTTTGTCCTTCTGCCACAATTTTGACAAAATCAACTCTATGCTGATAGGATTGCATCCTTGCTATTAAATGTCTAGGTTGATTTCTTGTAGCTAGATTTGGAACATGCACATGATGTGCCCATTCAACTAATAAATCATGCTGTGGAATACCGGTCCAGTTGCTTATTTGTGCCGTCATAAATTTAATGCAGTCTGTTCTTTCCTGCTTCTCTGGTATAGCTGAAAATCTCAAGTTTTCCCTATGTGATCTGTCCTCTAATTCTGTTATTTTTTAAACATCTCTTCCTGAGCAGTCTCGTATTCGGCCAGCCTTTTTTTCTTTTCAACCTCTGATTTTTGCAGCTTTATCATCTCATCTGAATATCTGTTTAAAGTTTCTTCCATTTGTTCCAGCCTTTTGTTGTTCATGTCGATATACTCTGTCAGTGTTTTGTTAATTTTAACCAGGTCTGTCTGCAGTTTTCTTATATCATCCTGTAAGTTATTAGAAGCCATGTCTGAAGGTTGCATTACTTTTTGCTGAACAGCTGCAGAACTCTCCCTAGTCAGTATTTCTTCCTCCTCACTTTTTGTAGCTGATTTTTTCCAAGTCTTCTGCATTTCTTTATTGCTGGCATCCAGACAGTGCACCCACCAGCCAGTCACTGAAATTCACCCACAAACACGAGTCTACTGGCCTTCTCTGCTGAGTTTCTGTTTTCAAACTGGGAGAGCTTGAAACAAGCAGTTATTCAGTGTGCAGCCATCTTGGAACTCCCCAATGGGGGTCCTAATTTTGATAAGAAAAAGCTTGCAGATTAAAATAGGAAAAAAAAACAATCTGGCGAGATGTGCATAAGTCTCAACCTCGTAAGAGGCCAATGTGGAACACAGACCCTAGGACACTCCGCAATTATATTAACGGAGCATAAGTTCCATTTGGACCATGATTGCCTAGTGTTTCTTATATTGCTGCCTTTCATACCACTCAACTGTCCAGATTTTTACCTCATATTTTCGTCTGCTCCTTATAAAATTTGTGTTCTTTCTGGCAGGAAACTCTGCAGTTATATTAACAGAGCATCAGTTCCATTTAGACCACGATTGCCTAGTGTTTCTTATATTGCTGCCTTTCATACCACTCAACTGTCCAGATTTTTACCTCATATTTTCATCTGCTCCTTATAAAAATTGTGTTCTTTCTGGTTAATCATTGAGGATTGAAGTCAGTAAATAATAATAAATAATGGCAGACATTTCAGTTTCAGACTTCATGTCCTTCAGAAAATACACAGTAATGCAAAAACCTGTTAGTCTAACAACTTTCTAAGCTTATAGGAGCAATATTTAAAATCTGTCTCTATTTTTGGCCTTTGTCTCCCTGTTTCTGGTTTTGTCCAGATTTCTTTTGCTGACAAGATCAGAGGTGTGCCTTGCCAGTTATCACAAAAATACCTGTAAAATACTTCTGCCCCTTCCTACAGGTTTACAGACAGCTATAAGATTTCCTGAGAAATTGGCTTTGATTGAAATGTGCGCTGCTGCATCTGTATGCTACTAGCAGATCCAATAAACCATACGCTCTATTTACATTTTTCACATAGACGCTTTCACATGAAGCGCATTTCCCCTACATCGAATTGTTTTAAGCAGGTAATTAGAGAATGAATAAATACATTTCTGTAAGAGAGAGTGCTGTAAAAAGGGAGAGATCAACACAGGTGCCCCTAGAAATAGAGGATCGTTTACTGCGAACTGCATAAGTTGCACTTGCTGAATTTACTTACAGGGAGTTGTTTCCCACTCCAAGTATCACCAGTAATTCAGTATTAATGCTTTGCAGATGACCTTCAGCATTCCTTTTCTTAGGACCAGATGACTCATTTTATTAACTTGGGATTGACTCCTTCCTCATTTGGGTGTGGATGCTGGATCAGGTGCTTCTTAAGATCTAAGATTCTAAAATCTTCATTTAATTGCTGTAGAACCAAAACAGCAAAGGCATGTGTAAGACCACACCTATTAACATATTTAGCAAATGTGTTATTTTTGTCTGCTTTTCTGATAGCATACAAGTGTTCACAGACCCGCTCACATAGTGAGCGCGACTCGTCTTACCCGCATAAGAACATGTACATGTATTACAAATAGCAAGGTAGATGAGATTGCAACTAGAACAGTTAGGAAAGCAGTCCATCTTAAGTTCCGTCTTAGTTACAGTGTGCATAAAAAAATTATGTATTACTTGTATAGTTACAGACATTGCAAGCTATAATTCAGGCGTGAAAGTTCTTATCCGTTTATACAATAAATTACTGCCTTGGTTTTATGTTATATATGCGATGTACAAGCCGGTCAAAACACAAAGCGGAGCAATGGCTGCTCATTGCGGAACAGTGGGCTTAATTGATCACAAATGCTGAGCGTTCCGCACAATCCGGAGCACTTGGCTGCTCAAGAGATATGTCTTTGTTAAAAGTTTGATGCTAGGGTAAAGAATCACAGTACTGCCAATACAAATCCCCCCTAAAACCAAATGGCCAGAAATGAGAACTGTAGTGAGCACAGTGAGTTTCAGGAGTGTGTATTAATAGGATGAAATTGGAATTTGGTTGTGAATATTACGGATGTAACTGGAGTGCCTAAGTAGTCATCTTCGTCAAGGGCAGGAACCTGTTTGGAGAAATATGTATTTTTTGGCTTGCAAATGTTATAGAAATAGGACCAGATATATGAAGGACTTTACCTAATATTCAGGAAGGTATAATACATGTCCCAGAATATATAGGTGCTATATTTTAAAGGAGCATATGTTTCTAATACAAGTACAAATGCACCCTGTTACAGTGATGGATTTCCTACATACTTGTTAGCAAACCCATTCTGGAAAGATTGGATAATGGGATGTTTGTTGTAGGGTACTAGGAGCCTGGGGAATATAAAAGAGGGAATAGGCATTGCATGGGGTAATTATAAAGCAAAACTAAAATTTCAAGTGAGGGATAAAGCAACAAGAAATTCTGGAAAGTAGCTATGCTAAATGTCTACAGACACTCAGATCAAGGGAATGAAAGTGGAGCAATGTGTGGGGGGGCTTGCAAGAAGTATGGCACAACTCTTAGATTAAAGCAAAATTTGGCAGATTATCTGGAAAGTTGACGTGACTGTAGGGATTGAAGGTTCAAAAATGTTTTTTTTTTTTTTTTTTTGAAAATAACCCAAAATTAATTACATGATTAACCCAAGCCATTAAGACAACAAAAGGTGGAGAAAATTATAGTGAAATTAAAAACCCAGAAACAAGGAAGATAGAATTTAGCTCTAGATAACATATTGGAAACCATGTGTGATATGTTAGTAATTTATGTAAAAGGGATGGAGAAAAGAGACTAGAAGACAGGAAAAAGCAATAGTTAAATATGGCAGATTTGCCCCACCTTAAAGAAGAAGGCATAAAATCAAAGAGAATAAACATAATCAGAAGTCTGGTAAAGCACCTGGAGGAGACAGCATCTCAGTGGGGATATGGAAAGTTATTCAGAATGAGGTAACCAAAATGTGGATACAATTATTTAACAGTATTTTATGAGGGACCCTATCCCTCCAACCTGCAATTTTGCAGTTGTTGTGACAATACCTAATGAAGGTTAGAATCCATCAGATCCCCAGTTATACAGGCTTATTTCTATTTCTAAGTCATGATGATAAAATATTTTCAAGCATTTTAGTAAAAAGACTAACAGGTGTATTAGCAAGAATTATAAACCTAGACAGATATAGATTTGTGCAGGGAAGGCAGACTTTTGGCAGTATTCTTAAAATAGTGATGCTGCAGAATGATCAACAAGATCATGAAGCTGGGATGCTAATGATGGGCCTTGACGAGGTAAACTGGGGATCTTTGCTGGCATATGACTGCCCAGAAAAATAACCTGTGTTAATTTAGAATCTCCTTGTAGGCAAAAAGGCTAGATTGAAATGCATTCTCTAAACTGAGGAGGGCAAGGCAGGCATGTCCACTGCTTCCAGTCCCCATTTGCTTTGTACTTTAGAACTGCTGGCAGATGAGATAAGAAAATCCCACAGGATATACATGTGCGAATATGGAGGAAAAGACTGCACTATTTGCAGGTGGGATTATTTTTATGTATAGCAGAACCAGAAAAAGATGAGCTAAATCTGTTTACAAGATGAAAGAGGTTCATGAACATCTCAGGCTATAAAGTTAATGAGTTGAAAACTAAGACAATAGATGTTCTTCGTGTTTCACTGTTGCAGTCCTGACTTCTGGGATTTCCTGCCATGAAAGCTCTCGGCCCGCCCAACTACCAGAGAAAACTTTCCTCCTTCCAGGCTGGTGGACGCCCTGACTGACATCAGTATGCTCAGGTACTAAGGTAGCCAGTCTGCATTATGATTTCAATCTTTTCTTGCCTTCGGAGCCCAGAGCTGTGTTCAAGTGCGTTGGTCGGTCTGCACCAGAAAGAAGCTGTGGTCTGAAAAATAAGTACCCCATTGGGGAATTCCTTTAATTTCCTTTAACTTATGTCAGATAAAGTAAATAATTGTGTCTGCTTTAGTAAGCAAGTCCCACACAGAGACTTTCACTCACTTTGTGTCACCCGTTTAGGCCCAGACCATGATGTCCCTAGTTGCTGCTTTACTGCTCGTTTTAGCACTAGGACTGTTAGGCATTGGGCTGAATTTTTAGCAAGATTCCTGAGTCAAGAATCTTCTCACTTGAGTCTGATGGCATCCACTGGTCATTCTGAAGTTGAGCCACCCAGGCGAAAGAAAGAAAAAGAAAACAAAAGCGTAGGTCTTTGGACAACAGCCATTCACCATCTGACTCTCCCTCTAGACTTGTGATTGTTGAGGAAGACGAGATGCTTTTGCAGCCACCTTCAGTGACTGAAATTGTGATGCAGGCCTCTGTCAAGACCCATTCAGAGTCCGACATGCTGTCGGTCCCATGTACTTCTACACAAGCCCTTGTATATGGCTCGTCGGTCGGGTCTGGGGCCGCTCAGCAGGCCTTGGCTTCTGAATTAAGTTTTTCTACCGGTGATGCTCCACCAAGGCCTTGGCCTACAGAGTTACGTCTCTGCCTACACTGGTGCTTTTCCACCCTTCCAAAGAGCCCAACACCAGGTCGTCAGATGCACCTATGCCTAAGGCCAAAGCCATCCCAAAGAGAGGTACTGTGGTAGGGCCTTCACCTAGGCCTAATGGCTCCCTTTTACAAGGATCCCAACAGGATTTGATTAAATTAGCTAAGGACCTGATTTCTGTTAGGTAAAGACAGGCCACAGGGAATGTCTCATCAGGAAAAGGGATACTCCTTCTGAAGCTTTGCCAGACTTTTTTCAATCAGATGAAAATTCAGACCTAGAGGAGTCTAGATCTGAAGAAGGCCCCTCTTTTATACATCCTGTGATGAGTCTGAGTCAGAGGAGAGCCTTCCCTCTGCCTCCCCGCAGATGATTTCACCTCTGGGGAGACCCTCCACGCTATGAGACAACATTTTCAGTGGGAAGCACTAGAATATCCCAAGTCCAAAAAGGAGTTTGGGAATTCCTGGATCTACCTGAACACAAACCACTGGCTATTCCCCCCATTTTAGAGGTAGTGGAAGATGTTTTCCAGGATTCTTCCTCAAATCCTGATTCCCTTCCCCCTGTCCCACATAAACCAGACAGATTTTATAGGGTACAGGACTCCCACAAACACCTTTTTAAAATCCCTGTGTTGACCCTGAGGTGGTCACCCTGGGGCCCAAAGGGGCTAGAGCCAGTTCGAACCCCTTACCTACAGACAGAGAATAGGGCCCTTGATAGGGTTAGGAAAATGTATATACATCTGCCACTCTTAGTATAAGGGCCCTCAACTGTCAGTTCCATATGATCAAGTATTAGCAAACCATTTTACATCAGATCAAATAGAAGGTCACCTCCCTAGAGGATAAAAACTTTTCCAAAGAGCTCCTAGAGCTCTGTCATTCCAGTTCTCAGGTAACTAAACATTCATTACATTGTGGTTATGATGCCATGGAGGCTTCTTGCAGGGCAACTGTCATTGGTTCAGTTATTAGAAAGCATGCATGGCTTAGGGAACAATCTCTTCCTGACTATTTAATTCAGACCTCCTGGATGCTCTTCTGGACAAAGGCTTTCCCTTTGGCCCTAAGGCAAAGGCAGTTCTCAGAAAGATGGAGGACAAAGCTAAGTCTATGCAAACTATGACGGACTTCCTCCAAGTGCAGCCTCCTAGGTTCGGTAAGAATTTTCCAACTAAGCACTGGTCACTTACCTCCCAGCCGAGGGGTAGACAGAGGAAACCACAGCAGGATAGAACCCATAGGCAGTGGCAACAGCTGCAAAGAAGCAGGCAGTGGACCCCAGAAGCTGCAAGGCAAGGGAGTTCTAGGTCCCAAGCCCCTGCCAGAGAGCAGCTGTGACTTATTTACCCCACCCCAAGACTAGGAGGAAAGCTGTCACTCTTCAAACAAAACTGGGCACATATCACTTCAGACAAGTGGGTTCTAGACTTTGTTTCAAATGGTTGCAAACTCACTTTCAAAGAACCTTTAAAATACTCTGGCTATCTGGATGTTCCACAAAATCAAAAAACAGAGACCCTTGCCCACATTCAGATGTTGTGCTCTCAAGGAACTGTGGAACCAGTTCTAGAAGACCAAAAAGACAAATGATTCTAAGACAAATGATTCTACTCCAGTCTATTCCTGGTTCTCAGTAAGGAAGGCTGTTGGAACCCCATCTTGAATCTGTCCACCGTCAATCAGGTTCTCCTGGTTCTAAAGTTTAAAAGGTTGGTTCTTCATAAGCTATTATGCATGATGATTCCTCAGGCCTTCATGGTCTCACTAGACCTAAAAGATGCCTATCTGCACATTCCAATTAAAAAGTCTCACAGAAGCTTTCTTCGCTTCAGGGCAGGCTCTGGTTTCTTTCAGTTTTCAGCACTGCTCTTTGGTTTTTCTACTGCTCCAAGGATTTTTACAAAGTGTCTAGCACCTGCAGTTGCTTTCTGCAGGACCAGGGGGGGTCCAAATATATCTTTACCTGGACAATTTGCCTGGTACAGGCCACAGAACTGTCAAAACTCCTCAAGGACCTGAAGTTCACCCAAGATCTCCTGTCCTCCCTGGAATTCACAATAAATCTCCAGAAATCCAATGCTGCCCCAACAAAAAGGATAGTTTTCTTGGGGGCAGTACTGGATTGTTCACTTCAAAAGGCCTCTTCTTCCTCCAGACAATGTCTCCTTTTTGACAGACTGCTTCCAAGACCCAATCCTCCAAAGTTAGGCATCCTGTCTGGTGGACCCCAGCCATAAACAAACTATACAATAGAAGGAGGAAGCTACTACATGATAGAGCAAAATCCCAAAAAGGGAAGGCACCTCTGATCCGTATTAGCAAAAAACTACGGGCACTCATAAAATCGTCTAAGGCCAGCTTCGAGAGGAAAAATTGCACAGGACACTAAGGATAATCACAAGGCTTTCTTTGGTTATGTTAGGAACCTGGGTGGGAATTCCCAGATATGCTCAGAATTGGTCCAAAATGACAAAAAATACACCAAACCCACAGACATTGCCAACATCCTAGCTAACAGGTTCAGCGCAAACTTCTTCCCCCCTTCCCCACCAAAAGGGCAAATATCTATCCCAGCAGAGTGCTGCCCCCCTGACATCTCAGATGCTCAGGTAAGAGCCGCCCTCTCCAAAGCAAAAAACACAGCATCAATGGGACCAGACGGTGTCCCGGGCTGCGTCCTACATGAACTCCAAGAAGAACTAAACCCAAACATAAAACTACTGTTCAGTCTCAGCCTTACTACAGGATATGTACCCAAAGACAGTGGTCCCTCTCCACAAAGGTGGTGCTTCAGCGGATCCTGGAAACTATCGCCCCATAAGCTTGACTAGCTTGATCTGCAAAGCTATGGAAAGGATCATCATGGACCTCATAAATAAAGATATTGGGGACCTACAGACACTGAATCCTACCCAGTTTGGCTTTGTTAAGGGCAGATCCTGCCTCTTAAACCTGGTTGATTTCTTTGAAACAGTCACCAAGGCCATTGACGAGGGGAAGGTGGTCCACACAGCCTAACTGGACCTTGCAAAAGCCTTCGATACAATACCCCACTCGGGCATTATAGATAAGCTCACCAGCTTAACTATAAACCCCTATGTCACTAGATGGGTTGCAAACTGGCTCAAGGACAGAACCCACATGGTTAGAATTGCTGGAGCCATGTCAGACTCCAAACCAGTTACAAGTGGCGTCCCACAAGGCTCAGTCCTGGGACCTCTCTTGTTCGGTATATATTTCTCGGAGGTACAGGCTAACATGGAAGGACTGTGGCTGACCAAGTTCGCAGATGACTGCAAACTGGGCGCCATAATCGACTCTCCAGCCAACACAAGCATCCTACAAAAGGGCCTCATAGAAACAGACAACTGGTGCCAGAGCCATGGCCTCAAGCTAAACTCCAAAAAGTCATCCCCTTTGGCAAAAACAAAGTCCCCACAAATTACCATATAGGTGGTAATCCATTAAGTACGGAAGACGTAATTAGGGACCTGGGGACCCAAGTTGACAGCAATCTCTCATTTGACTACCACGTGGCCAAAGTGGTTAGAAAAACATTTTATATAGCCCACCTAATCATGAAGGGATTCACATCTAGATCAGGGGAGGTCATCGTGCCTCTTTACTCATCCCTCATCAGGCTCATAATGGAGTACAATGCCCCTTTTGGGATGTACCTTACCAGACACCTGCAGCAACTAGAAAGACCCCAAAAGTACCTCACCAAGAGGATCAAAGGCCTCAAACAGATGCCATATGCTGCCCGGTTAAAGAAACTCCAGCTCTACTCAGTGGCATACTGCCTGCTCAGAGGCGATCTGTGCCTGACGTATAAAGCCATGCCCAACCCGGAATTAATGGACATGCTGCACCTCAGAAAATCCAAATCCCATCGAGCTACGCGCTCGAGAGACTTGAACCTCAGCACTGAAATAAATAGGACATGCTGGAGGGACAGATTCATAACCCAGAGGCTCCCTTCACTCTGGAATAAAATCCCAGTCCAGGTTAGGCAGAGTCCCTCATTGACCCTCTTCAAGAGGAATCTTGATGAGTGGATGGGAGATGGTAGGTTTACCCCGGGTATCACTTCTGTGTCACTGTTAGACAGAGGCACAGTATACTAACCTCAAAAAAGGGCATAGCAAAATCCATTTAAAATGGGTGGTGAAAGCCAAACACACTCTGGCTAGGCTTATAAATGCCCTAGGGCAGATAGCCTAGTATGAACCTATGAGCAGAAATATTTCATCTCGGCCAGAGAGTTTCTCTGAACACTAAAATATATGGCATCATGTATCCTCATGGTTCCCCTTGCCAGGGTACACATGAGGAAGCTTCAGTGATACATCAAGAACGTATGGTGCCAGAGCTCTCAGTCTCTAGAGACTGAGACACAGCTGATCCCTTGTCTCAATCAAGAGTTTGCTTGGTGGGTTCAGGCTTGTACCCAAAATCAGGGCCTTCCCTTCAGTTTCACTCCACAGGGCCAAACCCTCACCACATATGCTTCAGAGACAGCCTTGGGGCTGACTTTCAACGCTTCCAATCTCAAGGGAATTAGGAGGTTCATTTCAAGGACAGACGCATCAATTAGAAAGAACTTATGTATGGCAGAGTAAAAAGGCCTGATAGCCTTCAAAGAAAAGTTGGAACCAGGGTTCCTATTAGTAAAAACAGACAGTACCACAGTCATGTGGTACATAGGTGGGGAGGCACACACACTTAACCCCTGTGCCGCCTAGTGATACAAGTCTAGGAAAACTGCACACTCTTTGGGGTTGCACCTCATGGCACAGTATCTTTTAGGGGCTCAAAATGCTGTAGCAGAGCACTTCACCAGAAACTTGATGGACCCCACGAATGGCATCTGCTTTGTGAACTTTTTCTCAGCATTACCCAGAGAAGAGGAGTCCCACAGGTAGACCTCTTTGCCAAGAAGGAAAATGCTCACCTGAAAAACTTCTTTGCCAGGATCAAACAGAAATCTGCCTGGAAAGCAGATGCTTTCTCCTTCCCTTGGACTCATCTCTTCATTTATGAATTCCACCCCCCTTACCCCTATTGCCTTGAGTGCTTCTAAAGATAAGGGAAGAGGGCCCAAGGGCAATACTCATAGTACCAGACTGCCCCCGACAACACTGTATCCTCTCCTCCTCAAGCTCAGCAATCTGTGCCCATGACTGTTAACTCAAGAGAGTAGACCTTCTCACTCAAAACTAGGGAAGATTGTGCACCCCAGTCTTCAGACAATCATCCTTTCAGCTTGGATAATTCTGCAACATTACCCTAAGCAAGGAAGTGCAGGACTTCCTTAAAGAATCTAGAAGGCCTAACACTAGAAAATCATACTCGGCTAAATGGAAAAGATTCTCTGTTTTGTGCCAGGGGTAGCACACATTACTACCACCCTAGAATACCTGGCTAGTCTTGTAGATAAAGGCATTTTTCTACTCCTCTATTAAAATACCTGCATCTGCCATTTCTTCCCACATTCCTACTTTCCCCATCTCCTATTAAGACAATTTCTTAGGAAAGTCATTCACATTAGACCTCCCAGGAGGAAGCCTACCCCTCCTTGGGACCTCAACTTTGTTCTGGAAAAGCTGACTTTGCCTCCTTTCAAACCTGTAGCACCTGCTCCTCTGAAGTTTCCTACTTGGAAAATAGCCCTGCTGCTGGCTATCACCTCAGACAGGAGAGTTTCTGAGTTGCAGGCCCTCATGGCAGTGGAACCATTTATATTCTTCCACCAAGACAGGGTTTCCCCGAGATCTAATCCCTCTTTCATGCCCAAGGTGATCACTGATATTTCTCTAAATCAAGCTATTCATATGCTTATATTCTTTCCCAACCCTCAGAGCAAGAGGGAAAGAATACTTCATTCTTTGGATGTGCACAGGCAGCTCCACTTTTATCTGGACAGGACAAAAGCCTTAAGAAAATCTGACCAGCTTTTTATTACCTTTGCCTCTGGCTCTGAGGGGAAGTCAGCTTCTAAATGGATCTCCCACTGCATCTCTTTCTGTTACAGCCATCGTGGCAAAAAAACAAATAACAAAACCGAAATAATTAGGTTACACTCCACTAGGGGCACAGCTATCTCTGCTGCCTTTCTAAAGGGAGTCCCTACTAAGGACATTTTGGAAGCAGCCACCTAATCATCCATACATACCTTCACAAAGCACTACCACTTTGTAGCCTTTCTCCCCTCAGTTCAGCTTTGGGAATCTTCCCACAAGTTAGGACTGCAGCAGTGAAACATGAAGAACATAGTAATTGTGACACTTACCATAAATATAGATGTTCGAGTGTATTCACTATTGCAGTCTTCTTCCCTTCCCTTCTGCCCCTTAGCCTACTACATAGCATACCAAGAATCAACCAGCCCATCCAAGGGGATCCCCCCCTTGGCTCCCCTGCTGTAAGGGTCCTCTTCCTTAGTTCCCTCTTGTACATTTAGGGCTCTTCCTGGTAGAGGACAAGAAAATACTGAAATCATGATGCAGGCTGGCTCCCTTTATACTCAAGCATACTGATGTTGATCAGGGCATCCGCCAGCCTGAGAGGCTGAAAGGGTTTTCTCTGGTAGTCGGGCCAGCCGAGGGCTTTTACGGCAGGAAATCCCACAAGTCAGGACTGCAACAGTAGCTAAATGGGTAGAGTTATGGCCTGATGTGCAATAGGCACAAGGTTTGAATGTGTGGGAGGGCAAGTTAACATTTTAGGGTGGGAGGATGGCATAATGTTTACAGACGCAAGATGCAGGATTTGATTCTCACATGGAGTAATTGGCTAGGCTTAAAGTGGCTCACAAGGGCAGTTAGCCTAGTACTAATCGGTGAACCTATGAACCAATGAACAGTGATTACACTCTAATGTCTACATTTATGGTAAGTGTACACAACTGTAATTTTTGAATTGTGTACCTAGACATGAATTGATACAAAATGATCCCTTCCTTTGGGGGCATCAAAAGATGAAATATTTAGGTGTATGGTTTACTGAGAATGTAAAATGTCCTTCTATTCAATGTTGCAGTATTCTTTATGTATGGGTTGTGTTCCGCCCTATGACCCAATGTCTGGCCAGTATACAAAAGCTTCAAGCAACGGCCAGTACGTGCAATGTCGCTTGTCTGCTTTGGCAACGTCAGCCATAAAAGGACATCTGCATGTACTATCCTCAGAATTTTTCTGCTGCCATTCAGAAGATTGACTCCTATGTTCGGTCTGCAGTCGGATTTCATTGGTGTGTTGCTGCAAGCTTCAGATAAGTGCCCCATTGTTGATTTTATTTTTTTGTTAATGCCATTTGTTATTTTCATGTCATCCAGGAAGGGCAAGTGCAGGTGTGGAAGACAGATTCCACATAAAGATAGCCACAAGCTCTGTGTTTTCTGTTTAGGGCCTAGTCACGACCACCGATCCTGTTCGATCGGTCAGGCCTTTGTGCCTAAAACCTTGCATAGTCGTCTTTTGGCTCTGAACCTGCATCTGGAGAATAAGAGGCTCAAATGCCTGGCTAAAGACATCATGGAGGGTGCCAGGTGTCCTTCAGCTGAGCTGAGTTTGAAGAGGAAGGAGAGTAACTGAAACCTGAATCCTCTTCCTCTGTGCCCTCTACCTCAGATGTAACCCTTTGAGGTCAGTGATGATCTGGTGGTGTGGTCAGAAGTTGAATTTGCTTCTTCGGCAGGTACCTGTGTGGAAGCTGCTACTGGAACAGATCCCAGCACGTCCGAGGCTTTGCAGATGTCCTTTTCAGGTGACATGGGGGAACTACAACTGGTTGTTTTGGAGGGACTCCAGTGATGTTCCTGCCATTGATGCTGTGACTAGCAATCTGGCTTTGTCTGCCATTAGGCCTAAGTCTGGTTCCTCTTCTTTGTCCCCTCTTCCAGACAGACATGTTAAGAAGAAGCAAAAAACTAAGCACCCTAACATTCCTCCTTCTGAGTCAGACTGGGAAGATCTTTCTCAGGGTCTTCTTAAAGCCTTGATGGCTTTGAAACCTACTTCCCCTCTGCCATCTTTGTCTTCCTCCCCAGTTCAGGCTGCTGTGTCTCAGGTACCTGATTCTGATTGAGGACGACTCCTCTGATAGTGATTCTTTGGCATATTCCACCCAATTTGCTTTACCTTTGGGATATGCATCTCCTGAGGAGGAATGTAATGAAGGAGATTCCCCTCAGGAGGAAATTTCCTTTGGACAAACCATTAATAAGGTGAGGAAGTTCTTCAAATGGGATTGTTCCCAGATTTCTGAAGACCAGAGGAGGTACTATGACTGCCTTCAGATGGAGGTTCCCTCACCCTCTGCAGTTCCTCCAGCTTTTTTAGATATTTTGGCTTCTTCCGCCAAAACTCCAGAATTTCAGGCTCCAGCTCCTAAGACCCCCAACAGGTTCTATAAGGTTCCTGATGATTGTAAGTTTCTGTACAAGTGCCCCTCTGCAGATCCAACAGTGGTCTCCATTGCTCTTGATAAGTCTTCTCGGTTATCCCCTTCTGCCAAGCTTCTTCCATCTGATAGACAGCAAGATACTTGAGAGACTCGGAAATCGGGTATGTACTACTTACACTTTAGCCATCAGAGCTATTAATTGCCATCAGAGCTATTAATTACCAGACGCATATGTCCAGGTACTCCTTAGCTTTGCTTTCGTAAGCTGCTTCCTCTCTGGTTGCTAGGCATTCAATTAAGTGCAGCTTTGATGCTGTTAAGGCATCATCTAGAGCCACTCTTCTGCCTCTGTGCTTAGGAGGCATTCATGGTTGAGACTACGGTCATTACCTAACTACATTAAGGCCAAGTTACTAGATGCTCCTTTGGATAAGACTGCTCTTTTTGGATCAGTGGCTGCAGAGCTGTTTAAGGCTGTGCAAGAGAAAGGAAAGGAACTCCAAGACCTTGAACACCTGTTTGTTTCACTGGTCCATAAATTTCATAGAAACTTTCTTGTCAAAACATCTTTTGTTAGGAGACCAGCACGTTCATTCTCTACTTCTTCTGCTTCTAGGTCTAAGAAGTCTTCTAGAAGACCCCCTCAGTTGAAAAAAATCTTCAGTTCCCTCTTCTCAGCAGTCCTTCCAGGCCAGACCCAGTCCGTTCTGACTACCAAGGTTCTCTTCGTCTTTCTCTTTCTTTTCCAGCCTGGGCAAGGATCACTCAGGACACCTGGGTTTTGTCCATTATCCAAAAAGGTTACTTCATGACTTGGAAGAATCTCCCTTCTTCCACAGCCCCCCCCCCCCCTCCAGTCAGATATTTCAGACATGAGCTGGGGGGGGTGACCTTTTCTTCCAGGAAAGTTCAGGGTCTATGGTCTCCATCTCAGAAGAGAGAGCACGTCAACATCAGGGAAGTGAGGGCTGTGCTTTTAGCTTTACACATTTTCCACCTTCTTTTTCTACCAGGTCCTCTGAAAATCTGTACAGACAACACTACTGTCCTATGGTACACAAACAACCAAGGGGCTACCAAATCTTACCTTCTATGTGGGTTGTCAATGAAAGCATGGGAGCTAGCCATTCAGTACAAGGTCACTTCTTCATGCTGTTTTATCTTCCATCTGCTCAAAATGTTTTGGCAGATGCATTAAGCAGGACCATGACACAATCCCATGAATGGATGCTTCACAGGGATGTGTTCTTGGACATGATTCATTGGTGGGGTACTCCACATCTGGATCTGTTTGCCTCCCTTCAGAACAGACAGCTTCCTCTCTTTTGTGCCAGGACCATTCATGCTCTGGCTTGGAAAGTGGGTGCCCTTTCTTACTCATGGAAGTGGATGTTTCTTTATGAACCCCCCCCTTCCCTCTCATACAGAAAGTTGTGATGAAGATTCAATAGGACAAGCTGAAAATCTGGTCAGTGACTCCCTTTTGACCAAGACCGCATTGGTTCCCTCTTCTTCTGCAGTTAGCCAAGCGCCATCACCACAACTTGCCTCACCGGATGGATCTACTCACACAGGACAATGGATCCTTACTTCATCCACATCTGTCATTACAACTGACCCTGTGGATGATCAACTTCTGCTCCCTTTCAGGCACCTTTATTCTCAGGATGTGCTTAGGCTGTTGCAGGAGGCCAGGAAACCCAATACACGAAAGTCTTATATTTCCAAGTGGAGAAGATTTTCTATCTGGTGTCTTAAAAGAAATCTAGATCCATTTACTGTGGACATTCCTGTTGTGTTTTCCTACCTGTATGAGCTTTTAAAAAGTGGTTTATCATATTTTTCAGTGAAAGTCTACTGTTCTGCTTCAGCTTCCACATTGGAAGTCAAGCTTTTTCTTAAAGGCATCCTACATATTAAGCCCCCCAAGGAAACCAGTCCCCCCACCTTGGGACCGTAATTATATCCTGGAAAAGCTGACTTTGCCTCCCTTTGAGCCTGCAGGTTCTGCTTTGTTGAAGTTTTGCACCTGGAAACTGTGCTTCTGGTTGCCTTGACTTCTTCTAGGAGGGTCTCCAAGTTACAGGCCTTGATGACATTTCCACCTTTTTTTGTTTTCCACAAGGCCAGAGTTTCCATAAGAACTAATCCTTTCATTTATTTATTATTTATTATTTATTTATTTTGCATTTGTTGACCGGGATTGTCCGACTGAGCTGAAGAGCCCTTTTTCAGCAGAGGCCCGGGGAGAAAAGCTCCAACATATTAATCAGTTTTCATTATAAATTAGCATTAAGCAGCAATGTTAAAGGATTATTACAAGGCATTAAGTAGCAATACAATGTTGTACAGTGTCCGTAATCAGGAGAATAGCAAAACTGTTTCAAGATGTATAAAAAGAAATATGTCATTAAGATGAAATATAGTTTTTGGGGTAAATGGTTACAAAAACCCAGTTTTTTATCATAAAGTAGTTGCATGAAGGCAAGGCAATTACAATAGAATGTTTCTCTGAGGCGATTTGCTTAATAGATTTTAGAAGACAGTAGAAAGGGTAGTCAAGGAAGATTGCCACTGCAACAGTCTTTCTTGCTGTGTGGTGCCCGAAGCAAAAGCAGTTCGCAAGTGCCGGTCGGCTGACTCCTGAAATTTCCGTTTTCGAGTTTCAGAACCGAAGTCTTCAACAAAGCTAAGTATCCCATTGGGGAAACTTTTTTTTTGCTCTAAACCGATGTCAGTAAAATATTGTATTTCTTGTGTAAAGCAAATACCTCATAACGATTTTTATTAGTTCTGCATTCCTTGCTTAGGCCCAGACCACGACGTACCTCACTGTCGATTTTGTGCCTTATTTAATCAACAAACTATTCGTCGTTGGTTTATTTATCCTTCTAAATACTTTGGTACTCGGTTCAATTATCCAAAAATGGCTTCGGTAAGCCACCTGACTACTGACATTATGGAAAAACGCAAAGATAAAGACAGAGACAGACCGCATAGGTCCAAAGCTGCCAACAACGCTTCTCCTAAGCTAGTCGCCAGTTCGCCGGTACTCAGTGAGGCGCTTTCGCAGCCCCTGATACCCGCTACTTCAGATTCGCAGACCTCTACTGAGACCCATTCTGAGTCCGGTATGCCGTGAGATGCTTCTTCAACCGTGGAACCTGCGGTTGTCTCTACCTTGGATGGATCAGGAGCCACTGTGCAGGCACAGGCTTCTGAGGGTGTATTCAGGCCTACTGACTTGCATATTAAACAGATGCCATCTTCTTCTTCAAGGCCTAAAACCCGATCCATGCCTAGAAAACCGATGCACAGACTGCATGGGCAGGCCTCTGTGCCTAAAAAAACAAATGATAAGAATGGCTGAAGACCTTATTATTCTAATCCGGGGAAGCCACCCTTCCCCCTCTAAGAGACCTAGGACTGATTTTCCTTATTATTCTTCTGATCAGGACTCTGAAATTTCCGTTTCCTCTGATGACCAGGATTTACCCTTATCTACCTATGAGGATTCTGATGCAGAGGACTCCATTCCCTCTGCTTTCACTCCAGAGGATTTCTCTTTTGGTGAAACGTTGCATACTCTTAGGGAGCATTTTCGCTGGGAAAGCCAGGATTACTCTGCCTCTAAAAAGAGGCTTAGGGATTTCTTACTCCTGTCCCAACACAGGCCTTTAGCTATCCCCCCTGTACTGGACATTGTTGATGATGCCTTATTGGAATCTAGCTTGGCCCCTGACTCTTTACCTCCTGCTCCCAGAAAACCTGATGGGTATTGCAGGCTTCCTGACTCTCACAAGTTTTTCTTTAAAAATCCTACTGCGGATCCTGAGACCATTTTGCAGGGACCCAAGGGCATTAAGGCTACTACTGCCAAAAATCCTACCCCCTCTGATAGAGATTCCAGGGCGCTGGATAGATGGGGTAAAAAGGTATACACTTCTGCAACCTTGGCCATTAGGGCCTTAAACTGCCAGTTTCATATGTTAAAGTATCAGCAGCATATTATTGGATTGCTTAAACAGAAAATTATGTTGATTCCTGACTGTGCTGAAAATAAAGATTTACAGGATTTAATGCATTCTGCTGAACAAGTTGGAAAACATACTTTCCAGTGTGGTTTTGACTCAGAGGCATCTTGCAGAGCTCTGGGTCTGTACTTAGAAGGCATACTTGGCTTAAAGAGCAATCTCTGCCAGATCATGGTAAAGCTAAATTGCTGGATGCTCCCTTAAACCAAGACCGCCTGTTTGGCAACAAAGCAGAAGTAGTACTTAAAAAGATGGAGGAAAATGCTAAATCTATGCTATCTGTTAAAGATTTCCTGCAAGTACAGCCCCCCAGATTTAGTAGGCATTGGCCCTTTAAGAATTGGTCCTTTCCCACCTCTTCCAGGCCATCTCAGTCCAAACCCAGAACCAGCAGAACACCCAGGCTTCAGTCCCAAGGTAGTCACAGGACTAAGCAGTGGGGGGCTCCTACTTCCAAAGCAGGGAGTAGTAAGACTCCCGCCTATGGTAAACTGTCTCAATGAATTAACTTTAAAATTCCAAGCCCTGCACAACTGATTGTTTCTTTAGGAGGAAAGAAAGATTGCCCTGCAGGCAAAAAATTGGGAATTCATTACCCAGGGCAAATGGGTTTTAAATATAGTTTCCCAAGGATACAGATTCCACTTCCACTCCTTACCAACCCCAATTGGTTGGACAGATCTACCCCCAAATCAGTGGGCAGAGGCTCAAAAGCAAGTTCTCTCTGTCTTAAGTATTAGGGCTGTTCAATCTGTCCCAGAAGAGGAAAGGGGACAAGGTTTCTACTCAAGACTTTTACTGGTGCCCAGAAAAGGCAACTCCTGGCATCCTATCCTGGACCTTTCTATCCTAAGCACATTTTTGGTGATCCCAAAATTCAAGATGCTAACTCTTCACCAGCTGCTTCCTATGCTAGGCAAGGATGCTTGGTTGGCAACACTGGATTTAAAGGAAGCCTACCTGCACATCTCAATAAGGGAATCTTGCAGAAGATACCTACGCTTCAAAGCAGGCTACATGCACTATCAGTTCTCTGCACTGCCCTTTGGCTTATCTACTGCACCCAGGGTATTCACAAGTGCCTAGATCCAGAAATTGCATTTTGCAGGCAAAGAAATATTCAAATATACTCATACCTAGATGATTTTCTAATTCAGGCAGAAAGCCAGGGTATACTATTGAATCATCTAGTGTTTGTACAGAAATTGCTAACTTCTCTGGGGTACACCATAAACAAAAAGAAATCGCATCTTGTACCCTGCCAACAAATTGTATTCCGTAGAGCAAGCTTGAACACAACTTCCCAGATGGCTTTCCTCATGCCAGAGAAACAAGTTCATTTGACAGCCTACTTCAAACTACTGACCACAAAGACCCAGCTCTCTGCAAGGAAAATACTTCAAGCCCTGGGGTTCATGGCCTACTGCATTCTCCTAATTCCATATGCAAGACTGCATATGAGGAAACTACAATGGTTTCTAAAAAGCCTATGGTGTCAACATTCTCAGGATCTAGAAGCAATGATTCCTATCATACCTTGTCTAGGGCAGAGGCTTGCCACCAAAGCAAGGGACTGCTATTCACTCTACCCCCTACCGCCCAAACCCTAACAGACACATTAGACTATGCATGGAGGGGGGGGGGGGGCTCACTTGGCAGGGAAGTGCATTCAGGGCAAATGGAACCCAAGTCAAATGCACCTCTGCATATCAATCAAAAAGAAATGTTAGGTGTACAGAATGCTCTGACAGTCTTCAAGGACCACATTCTTCCAGGACAATTAATGGTAAAGATGGACAACACCATTGTTATGTGGTACATAAACAAGCAGGGGGGAACCCACTCATACCCTCTCTGCAGACTAGCCATGGCTCTGTAGAACACAGCCCTGAGCTACCAAGTGCACCTACAGGCTCAATTCCTGCCAGGAAAGCTAAAGACGAACTAAGCAGAAATCTCATGGACCCGCACGAGTGGAAACTGGAACCAAAGATATTCAACATGTTGAGAAACAAATAGGGGAGCACAGAGATAGACCTGTTTGCCTCCCTAGAACTACCAATTGGGCAAATTCTGCACAAGGACTCCCCACAGACAAGCTTGGAAAGTGGATGCCCTGTCCTTCACCTGGAAAAAAACTATCAATTTATGCCTTTCCCCCTCTGCTTCTCCTCTCCAAGATAATACTAAAGATCAAACAGGACAAACCAAGGATGATACTGATTGCACCAGACTGGCCACGCCAACACTGGTATCCCCTTTTGCGCAGTGTGTCACTGCTGACACCATGGCACCTGCCTCAGACCCCTGCCCTGCTCTCCCAGCAGGAGGGCCAGATTCTGCACCCACAGCTTCAAACCTTGAACCTTGTAGCCTATCTCTCCATTACCATCCCTCAGTAAGCAAGTGTTGGATGTCATTCTGGAGGCAAAGAGGCCTAGTACTAGAAAATCCTATGCTGTAAAATGGAAAAGATTCTGTTCCTGGAACCAAACTCAGGGGATGGGCACAGCAGTGCCCAATTTACCTCAGATTCTTCAATATTTAACTGAGATGCTTCAAAAGGGCCTCTCCTTTTCCTCCATCAATATTCATGTCTCAGTCATTTCAGCTCGTTACAACTCAGAACCACCCCTCTTCTCTCATCCACTGCTGAAGCAATTCCTCAGAGGGGCCAAATAACACCCAGGAGAGCCCCTACTCCAGCCAGGGACCCTAACTTTGTATTGGAAAAACTCACTCTACCTCCTTTTCAGCCAGCTGCAAATGCCTAGTTGAAATTCCTTTCTTGGAAAACGGCCTTCCTTTTAGCCATCACTTCAGCAAGAAGGGTGTCTGAATTACAGGCCTTCATGGCAGTGGAGCCTTTCATGATCTTTCTTGTGGATAAGGTGTCCCTCAGGGCCAATCCCTCCTTCATGCCCAAGGTGGTATCCAGTGTGGCCCTTAATCAGTCCATTCATTTGCCAACCTTATTTTCTAATCCACAGAACAAAGGGGAACAAATACTGCACTCCTTAGATGTGCACAGACAACTTAGATTTTACTTGGACAGGACTAAACCTCTCAGGAAATCTTAACAGCTGCTAGTTGCATTTGCTGCAGGGGCAGAGGGGAAGGCCATTTCAAAGCAAACCATTTCTTTTTTTTTTTTCAAAACAGGTTTTAAAGCAAATGATTTCTAAATGGATAGGCCATTGCATTCATTTCTGCTGTAAGCACCATGGAAAACCTCCACCACAGGGAATAAGACCACATTCAACTAGGGCTGCATCTACCTCTGCAGCCTTTCTCAGAGGTGTCCCTACCAGGGACATCCTAGAAGCTGCTACCTGGAGTTCTGTACATACTGTCACCAAGCATTACCATTTGCCAATTTTCTCTAAATCCAGAGCTGGCTTTGCCACTGCAGTCTTGCAGGACATTTTAGCTGGTCCTAGTGCTATCTAATTTCCTCCTCCCATCCTTAGCTTTGAAAATCTACCCAGTTGTGATGACTGCAACAGTGAAACACAAAGAACATAGTACAGTTGTGTACACTTACCATAAATGTAGATGTTCGAGTGTATTCACTGTTGCAGTCCTAGTTACCCTCCCTCCAGCCCCCTGACTACTATTGGCTATACCTCTATTCTTGTTTACTATGCTTAAAGCTTTTTGTTGTATTTGCTTTTTTGTTGGAGATGTAACCTTGTATATATAATTGCTTCCCATTATGGGGGCACCTGACATCTGGGGCAAGAAAAACTGATGTAATGGCATTGGCTGCATGCTTTATACCCCCTGACTACCTGACGTCATGGAAGATGAGACAGCAACCGATGCAGGACCCAAGACTTTGATAATCAGGCCGACTGAGGGCTACTGCAAGCAGATAACCCAAATGTGATGACTGCAACAGTGAATCCACTTGAACATCTGCATTTATGTTAAGTGTACACAACTGCACTTTCCAAGCAATAGTGGGGTGATAGCTGTAAATGTTGCATGCAACGTTAGAATTGGGTTTGTAGATTTGTAGTAGGTCTTGCTTCGGACAGGTCTGGAGGGAGAATAATGGGAGATGAGAGAGGATAGTGCTGGGCAGTAGGAAGGCTGGTATGGGATAGAATGGATGATCTGGAGCTGAGAGAGAAGAAACTGGTGGGGTAATTCAAGCCAGTTTAGGTGTTTTAGAGAGAGACAGTGATGGGATTTGTATGTTTGTTGGGCAGCAAATCTATCAAACTTGTAGGTAGATTTGAGTTTGGTCAGGAGAGCTGAGTTAAGATTTGTGAGAATTTGAGAATTGTACATTAGACTTGGTAGAAGTTAAGTAAGAGAGAGCGAAAGAGTAATCTTGGCTTCAGAGGTAAGGAATTTCTTGTTACGGTAAAGGAGTCCTAGTTTTGAATGTGACTTTTTGATACAGTTATTAACATGCAAGTCAAATTTAAGCTGATCGTCAGTGGTTACGCCTAAGAGCTTAGTGCTGGATTCTACCTGAATGGGAGTGTTATTAAGGGACTGTATGGAGAAGGAGGGTTTAATATTGTTGAACTTTTTAGGTAGGAAGAGTAACAGGCTTTGTTTTTTTAGGGTTAAGGATGAGCTGGTTGTTGGAGAGCCATGTTTCAACTATGCTTAAGTTAGTGCTCTTAATCAGTCTATCCAACTTGCCTACCTTTTTTCCTTCTCCTCAGTCCTCTAGTGAAATAATTTTGCATATGTTAGATGTACATAGGCAACTTAGATTTTACTTGGGCAAGACTAAAGCTATTAGGAAGTCAGATCAGCTTTTTGTGCCCTTTCATCGCAGGGCTCTGGGTTTACCTGTTTCTAAACAGACTATTTCTTCTTGGATTTCTAAAGCTGTTGTCTTTTGCTATGATTTCCATGGTAAGTATTGGCTACTTCTGTCAGAGCCCATTCAACTAGATCTGTGGTTTCTTCAGGGGGTTTCCTTTAAGGGTCTGGATACTAACTCATTTTGGTGGCTGCTACTTGGTCTTCTGTGCACACTTTTACTAAACATTACAAGTTGGGCTGTATTTCTAGGTCCAGAGCAGGGTTTGCAAGGGCTGTTCTCCATAGGTTTCTGGAAACTTCTTCCTTGCAGCCTTCTTCTGTTCTTTCTACCTCCCTAGGTCCCATTTAAGCTATGGCACTCTCCCATATGTAAAGAATACTGCAACATTGACTAGAAGGACATAGAATAGTTATGTAAATTTTTTACGATAACTGTAGATGTCCTTCTGTTCTATGTTGCAGTATTCTGTCCCTCCCGCCTTCCCACTGCATCTTGTCTCTTCCGTGGTTGACTTACTGTTTTGCTTAGGACTCCTGTTCCTCATGGGACTTTCTTGTTCTGAGGATGGTACGTGTGGATGTCCTTTTATGTCTGACTTTGTCAAAGCAGACGTGCAACGTCCCACGCACTAACAGTAGCTTGAAGCTTTTGTATACCGGCCGGACGTCTGGTTGTAGGGCAGAATACAACCCATATCTAAAGAATACAGCAACATAGAAGAGAAGGACATATATGGTTATGGTAAGATTTTACACAACTATTCTTTCTGCAGCAATTGACATGTTGACAGAATCAGCAAAGAAAATACAAAGATAAAAACCTTGAAATTAATGCAACTGTATCTAGGCAGTAAAATATTAGCTATAAAAATATTCTTGGTCACATTAATCCTATACACTAGGCAAATACATTGTATTGCACCTATCAAACAAACTCTGAATAAAAGTAACAAGAAATTAAATGAATTTACACAGGGAAATAAAAGAGAGAGGATTAAAAAAGAAAAGGTAGAACTCACATAGAACACCCAGACTAATACCATAAGGCCACACAGGTAAAGCTTTTATACTGCACATTACACAAGTTAATAGCTATCAGGCTAAATGGAAAAAAATGTTATTGCTCAAACTTCAGATAAACAGAAAGCAAGAAAAAGCCATGTAGGAAATGTATGCAAAAGAAATGCAAGACACATTTACAACAGTATTTGAAGGAAAATATGCCCCACCTGTTAACACACAACAGAATTAAAAGAATGTGTAGAATAGCTACTTCCAGTAGGTGGGAAATAAACTCTGAGGCAAGCCAGATACTGTGGCTTTGGTTTGGAGAGCTGAAAACAGAAGGCTACACTGTTGGGAAAATCTTCTAAAATTAAACAAGATACTTAGTTGGGAGAAATCAAAAACAGAATTTCTACTCACTGTAATTGATGGGGTTTGCATACATAGGGCTAGAAAGGTGCATCAAAAATCCATTCAAGAAGAGGAAGCTGAGAACTATACTAGTAATTGTTCATCGTTTAATGAAATCATTAACGATAGCACCAGTAAAGAAAATTTTGTTGATTAGAGCCTGTAAAGGGAGACTAGAACTTAGTATTAGTCCAATAGAACAAGTGAGCGAAATGAAACAAAGAACTGAACACACAAATAAGAGGATTGGACCATCGTATGTGTTAGTCCTAGATATGGGACAAACTTAGAAAATTTTGAATTTTTTTGTAGAAATGTCTCCACAGGTATTTTTGCACTCCAGCTAGGTTAAATGTCCTTCCATATCACTGTTGCCATATTCTTTACATAACGGATCACTTGTCAAGAACAGCCCAGTGTCTAGCCAGTATAGAAAAGCCTTTAGATTTTATAAGCACTGCAGGTCACACACATACTCTCTGTGTAAGGTGTAGAGCATAAAGATGTTCAGTTGCAGATATGCAGAACTTCTTTTGGCGCTAGTTTGAATGTTTTGATTGAACGTCTATCTTAACACCCTTGTGCTGTGCTGGTTACCATGTTGTCTTCAGATAAGTGGCCCGTTGGTGCTTCTTCTATACCTTTTTTCATTATAGTAGTGTACTTGTGTTCATGTCATCCAAGAAGGGAAAATGTCAATTTGGGAGGCAGATTCCCCATAAAGACTGTCACAACCAGTGCCCTTTTTGCTTAGTTGCTTCCCACCAACATATACAGTGCTCCAGCTGTCAAGCGTTTGTCCCCAAGACCCTATGTAGTCACTCATAGGTTCATAGCTAAGTACTAAGCTAAAGACCCTTGCAGGCCATTTTAAGCCTAGCCAGTTTCCCTTTTTGTGCTTGAAATAACCTATCCCATTTGGTTATAGGTTGGCCTTACCCATCCCATGGTCGATAATTATATATTACCCCTAGTGAGAATAACTGGGATCATACCATAGATAATTTGAGGGGACCCATGTACGGGATAAAGTGTTTAGGAACTGCTTCTGACCATTAGTAGTACAGGGGGCAGTCCTAGGGTAAATTTTCTGTTTCCCATCCTTCGATCTAATTTTTGCTAAAATGTGGACAGGGATGAACTTTGTTTTATGTGAATGGGGAGTATGTTCCTCAGCAGGAGTATCCTCTCTGAGATATACATGTTCCTCCAAACCATTCTGCTGATGTTGCAGAAGAGGGTTAGATCCACAGACCAAGTATTTCTGATGCCATTTGACTTTGATGTGCAGTAAATCCATCAGTAATGGTTTGGAGGATGCCTTGCATGCCAGACGCAGGTCACCTCTTAGTCTGTAGGATGCCTAGTATAGTAACAGGGCATTAAGTTGTTGGTCCATGTAGGATATGTTGTTTAGGCCATGTATCCTTTTAGTCAGGTATGTCTGTGGGCATTCCATTTGTTGCATGTGTCTGGACAGATACTGACTTAAACAGGCCTGAGTAAAGGGGAGCAGTGACATCTCTAAACAGGCCTGAGTAAAGGGGGACAGTGACATCTCTAGATCTAGACACAATCCCTTTGTTTATAAGCTGTGCAATATAGAAGGACTTTCTTACAAAAATGGACACGTTAGTCAAAAGTTAGGTTCCCAAATCCCAAACAACTGCATCAACTCTTAGGGGTACATTGTCAATGTGGTAGTTTCCTGAGGTTGATGACTTTCCAAAGGATGCAAAAGTACATTTTTTGGCATCTAGTCTCAGTCCATGATTTTGGCACCAGTTATTTATTTGGGACAAACTTTGCTGCAGGATTTAGTCTGTGGCCATTGTTCTTACACCCGTTGTTAACATGGCCTAAGCCATTTGGAGCAATTGTGAGTCAGATGAAGATTGAATAACACCACCCAATTTACAGTTATCTGCAGACTTACTGAACCGTAGGCCAGAAGTGCTGACCTGAAGGTCTAATAAATATATGCCAAATAAGAAAGTGCCCAAAACCAAGCCCTGTGGTACACCACTGATAACTGGTTTGCTTAATGAAATGGTACCCGCTACTCTAACCAAATGTGATCTGTTAGACCAGTTAGCTATTCATCACACAATATAAGGATTTATACTCATATTTACAAGTCTGTCAGTAATGGGGAAAGATTCTGCAGTAATTGCCAGTATACTTCCTTCTGCTTAGCATACGTTATCTGGTTATCAAGAAAATTCTCCTTTACTATGAATAACTTTGGATGTTAACCTTCTGATTAGAACAAGTTAACATTCACTAAACATTGATACTTACTCGCTGAGGGTCACATTTTTTCCATGCATTCTGACTTGTGTGTCTGTGTGTGTGTGTGTGTGTGCCTCTGTGTGCGCGTGTGTGTATATATGTGTTTTTTGTGTGTGCGCTCGTGTATATATGTGTTGTGTGTGTATGTATGTGTGTGTGCATGTGTGCACACGCCTATTCTTAAGTAACTGCAGGCACTTTAGTTCAGAATTCAGTTATAGGTCTGTACATTTCAGTTACCTATTCTGCTGATGAGGCTTATTTTATGACTTGACTTGTTAAAAAAGCCTTATTGATGTAAATAATAACTAATATTCATCCTCATCCATATACTTTGAGAACCAATGACTTAAACTGTTAGTTCAGGGTTCTATAGCAGATTCCTCCCATCAAGAAGGTTAACTGTCTCCTAAGAACAAGATCAAAAAGTCTAGGACTGATCTGGTTGCTGTCCAGCCTCCCCTGGATATCTCTCTAGAAGTTACTTTAAGCCCTGACGACTAATCGGTGCTTGCCACGGATTCCTCTGCTGCAACTCCATCAATGGCTAGCATGAATCCAAATTATTACACATCCTCAGAGGCTTTTATAACATCTGTTCTGATATGTTGAGGGGGGACCTCAGCTGATTATTTCTGAGGGACTAAGTGGGATTACTCAGATTTTTCATGAGGGAAGAGATTCCTACTTTGAAAGCTAAATAATTGAATTTAAATGTTTGAAGTTTCAAACATTGAACATATGATTAAAAAAAGAAAGGAACTTACCTGACTGTTGTAAGCAGGGGGCAAGCTCCCCTGCACCCCCCTTTAAATATACCAAGTCCAAGACTGCACTATAATGCGTTAAAGGGAAGATTTCCCTTACTGCACTGTAGTGCGGTCTCACAGTTGGTATATTTAAAGAGCATGGGGTGTGGGGGGGTGCAGGGGGGCTTACCCCCCCCCGCCTACAACAGTTAGTTTTGTTTTTTTTTAAATCCTATGTTTGACGTTTGAAACTTCGAACATTTAAATTCGATTATTTAACATTCAAAGTTTTCAAACTTCGAACATATGATATAAACACTGTGAAATGCATAGTCCTTCGGGCAAATGTCCCACTCAAGAAAAAGCAAAAAATGAAATGCATTACCCCTGTTATTAAAGATTCACAACATGGATGGCAGGATTTTATTCAGGGTCTGCTCAATGCATTGATGGTCTTGAAGCATCCTGGGGAGGGGGGGGGTCCGTCACTGTTCCTCCCTGGTCTTCCAGTCCTTATAAGAGGTCTAGGGAATTGGATTCCTAAGGTGAGGGCTTGGACTCTGGGAAGAAATCTCTAGCTTAGGCCTCTCAAATTCCTTCCCCTCTACACTATGTTTCAGAGGAAGATAATTCTTCCACAGGAGAGTCTGAGTCAAAGATTAATCTTTTGGGGATACTATTGCCTGTATGATGGAGTACTTCAAATGGGATTGCACCCAGGTCTCTGATTTTCAAAAAAGGTATTAGCTTTTACAAATGGAGTCTTTTAAGCTGACTGCTGTTCCTCATGTTTTTGCTGCCCTTTTGGACACTTTTTCAGCTGACTTTGTGGCTCCTGATTCTCTGGCTCCAGCTCCTACAAAACCTGACAGGTTCTGCAAGGTGCACTTGGATTGCAAATTTTTTGTACAAGTGCCCTTTTGGTGATCCTTCAGTGGTTTCAGTTTTCCTTTGATAAGCATTCTAAGATTTTGTCATTTACTAAGCTCCTTCTTCAGATAAAGACATTTGAGCTATGGAAAGATTAGGTAAAAAAGTATATACTGCTGCCACCTTGGTTTTTAGGTTTATTTATTACCAAACCCACGTGACCAGGTATGTTTTGGCTTTTCTTTCTCAAGTAGCTTCAGTTGCATCTGACCTTCCTGACTCTGATGAGAAGGCTTTAGTTTTTTCCCTGCTTGGGTCCACTTCCCAGGTCGTCCATCACTCCATAAAATGCAGATGTAATGCAAGTGATGCCTCTTCCCGGACTGCTGCTTTTGGTTCTGTGATGAGGCGTTATTCTTGGCTATGTTTCTAGGCTTTACCTGATGATATTAAAGCCAGAAACCAAGCTTTTGGATGGCCCCCTGTATGGCAAAAAACTTTTGGGGACAGCTGCTACTGACCTGTTTAAGTCCCTCCAAGATAAAGGTAAGGCCTTGCAGGAACTCAGACATTTTTGTCTCCTGTTTTCCCAAATTCCAGATGAAATACTCTTAAGTCTATGTTTGTCTGTAGGAAAACTTGTCCACCTCCTAAGGGTAAGAAGGGGTCTAGGCATATTCCCCCTGCTAAATCCACTCAGACTCCTCCATCTCAGAAGCCTTCTTTTTAGGACAGGCCTGTCTCCATTTGACATTTGGCTACGTCTTCCCCTCTGTTAGGTCTCCCCTGGTCTCTCCACTTTTCTCTGTCTCTTCCAAATTGGCAGCATATCACCTTGGACTCCTGGGTGCTGTCTCTCATTCTTTGGGGGTATTTCATGGCTTGAAAATCCTTCCCCCCCCCTTTTTAGGCATTCCACAGTCTCCTCTGGAACAGCTTCCTCATTCCCAGAGGTTTTTCAGTCCCTTTTGGATCAGGGCACCATTCAGCCTGATCCACCCTCCCAAGTGGGAAGGGGGTTTTACTCCAGAATGTTTTTGGTTCCCCGGAAGGAGTGTTCCTGGAGACCAAATCTTGACCTTTCTCTGCTCAACACCTTTCTCAAGGTCCCTTCTTTTTGGATGCTGTCTCTTCAGATCTTGTTTCTTCTTTTTTGTCCCCATGTCTTGTTTTCTGAGGACCTCAAGCATTTATACCTTCACATCCCCATTCACCCTCTGTTCAAGAAACATTTATGCTTCTCATTTTCAGTTCTACACTTTGCCCTTTGGCCTTTTTACCACCTCAAGGATATTCACCAAATACCTCACTCCTGTCTTTGCTTTTTGCATGCTTTGAGGGATTTTTCCCCTATCTGGATAACCTTGGCATTTAGGCTCCTTCTCTCAGCAGTATGCTACAGAATCTCCAACTTGTCTTTTAGAAAGTTTGGTGTTAACCATAAAACTCAAAAAAATCTGATTTGATGCCCTCCCAGGATAATATTTTTCTGGGGTGCAGACTTTGTACTGTTCTCATGTTGGCTTCTCTTCCTGCTCCCAGGGCTTTGTCTCTGATGACCTTTTTCCAGTCTCTCCTTCCTCTGTCCTTTCTTATGGCTAGGGAATTTCCCAGGGTAATAGGGTTTATGGCCTCCAGTATTGTCATGCTTCTTCTCACCAAGCTCCATATGAGGAAGCTACAATGGTACCTCAGATCAGTGTGGCTTCATTGCCACCCTCTGGAGTCCCCTGTTCCTATACTTCCTTGTTTCAAACTCGAGCTTCAGTGGAGGATTTAACAACAACTCAATCTGGGGCTTCCCTTTCAGGCTCCAATTTCTTCCCAGGAACTGTTCACGGATGCCTCAGAGTTGGGGCAGGAGGCATATTGTGGCCTTCATCAATGTCTAGAGTGTCCAGCCTCCTCATCAGAGGACAGGACCATATCAAGATAAAATAGATGAAAGCTCTGTTTCTGGCTCTGCAAGCTTTACATTCCCTTTTCCGCCCTGGCCCCTTCAAAGTCTTCACAGACAATACCACTGTGAACTAGCTGTCGGGTATCAAGATGGTTTACATTCCTTCAGAGCACAATCAAGTGGCAGACTCATTGAGCAGGTCCAGAACACTGGGTCACAGATGGATGCTTCACAGAGATGTGCTTCTGGACATAGTATTTAGATGGGGTATTCCTCAGGTAGATGATCTTGCCTCCCCTCTGAACAGACAACTACTTCTAGTCTGTTTAAGAGTACCAAGTCCTCTGATTTGCAAAGTGGACACCCTGCGTTTCCTTGGAAGATAATATTTCTATATGCCTCCCCCTTCTTCCTCTGTTGCCATGTGTTCTGTACAGAATCAGGCAAGACTCCCAAAATCTTGCTTAAGTCCCGTTTGCCCCAGACAACATTGGTTTCCCCTTCTTTATCATTTGACAAGGGGCAATCGCCACAAATTACCCCACTTGGTGGATCTTCTCAACACAAGACAAGGACTCTGTCATCCATCCTCACCTGACAGCTCTTCAAATGACACTGTGGGTGGTAGGGTTTTGATTAATTTTAGGCACCTCCTTTCTTAGGATGTGCTCTGGGTTCTGCAGGAGACCGGGAAACCCACTGCCAGAAAATCATTCATGTTCAAATGGAAAAGATTTTCTTTCTGGTGCCTCTCACCATCAGGATCCATTATTGGTGGGGATTTCTCTGGTTCTCTCTTATTTGTGTGATTTGCCCTCCATGCTGTATTGGCATATTTTTCAGATATAAAAAAAAAATGAACAAACACATGAATCTGTGTAGTTCCACCTTCACCACCACGAGTGTTGAAAAAAAATAAAAAACAGAGAAACGAGTAGTCTTAAAACTTCATTGATGAGTTCAGTCACAATAATTTCCAAAAATCAAGAAACCCAAGTAGTGTTCCAAAGCAACAAGCCTTTATTCATCACAGACAAGCAATCCTCGGTAACAAAAAAAAACAATGTTAAACATCTCAGCTTTTATATACTTAGAAGTAGGTGTGGAAAATATATGTGTTGTTTAATTTTAAACCAACCTGTTTATGGCAAACAATATAAACAAGGCAGTAAAAGTGCATTTTAGGACACCAAGTACCCACCCCTACACACTACTACTGATTAGATCAAACTAAATCCTAGTTAAGAAAAACACCAACTATCTATTTGCAGCTCACGTTCCAAGATCAGGTATTAAGAAAAGCATAACATATACATAAAAAGATGCACATTAAAGGACTTTTAACTAAAATCATTTTCAGCTAACTAATGCAATAGCCTTCATCAGGTGTGTGACGAACTAAAATCAAGAAAAAACACATAGTTATCTAACCATAAACATAATCAAACTAGAACACTGTAAATATAAAATTCATATATCTAATAATCTCTAGTAAATATCCATCCATGTGTATTAGTGTGCATAAAGTAAGTTATTAACAGCTCAGTAAAATGGCTTTGCAAAAAAAAAAAAAAAAAAAAAGTTATCTTTACAGCCCCAAAAAATATGTTTATGCAATGAAAACTAGTAGAAAAAACCAAAATACATAGAAAACTGTGGATGAAGTAAACTAGTAATGTACAAGTGTTAAGGTGTGTGCATGAGCATCCACCAGTATGGTAAATGGGGGAGGTGGGAGTTATACCAATACTACATGATAATAGCAGCATGAAAAAATGTATATTTTGAATTTACCGTTTACATCGCTGGTGTGATGCAATAAATCTAATCAAAACAGATTTGAGGTTAAAGTAACTAAACATATACATATTTATACACATTATACAAGTCATTTTTATCATTATGTAGTGTATTTTTAGTACATAAAAATATTCCTCAAAAAATTCCCTAAAACACTTTTACAGGTTGTGTGGCAGCTTACGTAAATTCAACACACTGTTAATAGAGCAATAGTAGTTAAGTCCTGGTCTTCTGAATGCATTTCATTTCAATTGCCAACATAATTCTTTTTTCTCCAACACACCATTGATGTCTCCTTCAACCACATCCATCTCCACGCAGTCCAGAATGTTAAATTTAAAACTAAAGTATCTGGGGTATTCTAATAAGTGTTTAGAAAAGGCGTTCCTCTGGCATTTACATCTGATGTCAGAAAGATGACCTGAAATCCTCCTTTTCAATTTATTTAGTCTTGCCACATAAAATCCAGGGCAGTCATTAAACATGACCCTATATGCAATGTTTTCAATATTACAGTTTACTACCTGCTGAATATTTCACCATCTTTTTAAGGTAGAGGCACTCAAATGAGTTACACTCCATCAAGTATACACAGAAAATGCAGTTAGGCGGCCCACAGATTTTAGTGCTCATGTCATCCTAGTGTTCCTTACTTTTCATTTCAACATATCTAGTATGCTTCTGCTCTTTTTATATACAAAAGTAGGGTGATCTAAAACCCTTATAAGCTGCTGATTGTCAGTGAGGATGGCCCAGTTCTCCTTAATAATGGCTTTAATTGCATTAAAATCCCAGGAGAAAGTTAGAATGCAACCATCCTTTTTTTCACTTCTTTTGGGTGAGGGTGTCCTTGTTGCATAATTCTACCAAAAGGCCTATTCCACATAAGGTCATAGTTAGTTTAAGAATCTATAATGGGATCCAGGATCATATGTAATTTGTTTGATTTATATCATCTGGTTAAGAAATTATTTTCAAGGTCATTCATTTTTTTGAGAAAAGGGGCCAAATCTATAGTAATGCATGCTGATCTGTAGCCTTGTGATTTTATTGTATTGTGCTTAGTTTCTACTGGATGCATACTGTCGCTGTGAAATAAGTAGTCCACTCTTGTTGGTTTCATGTACAAGTTACTAATTAATTTTTCTGTGTCTTTATCAATACTGACAGTCAAACCAAGGAACTGCACTGACTCTAAGCTGATGGAAGTGGCAAATTTCAGGAAGGAGGTGGAGATATTGATGTAATGGATAAACTTAGTGAGTTTAGATTTCTTGTTTTGCCTGGCAAATGAATACATTGTCAATAAAGCAAAGGTGGCTGGCCCTAAAACTCCGGTATTCACTTGCAGTGCAAGTTCCTCCTCACACTTGCCTAAGGCTACATTGGCCAGGCTAGGGTCCATAGCTGCACCTATGGCTATCTTCCTCGTCTGTTTGTAAACCTGGCCATTGAAACTGAAAAAATTGTAACAACACCAAATTTAGTAGATTTCCCAAGTGTTCTGTTTTCCATTGTGTAGCACTGTTATTTCTGCTATAAGCCACCATAGCTGCTTCAATACAGTATATGTGTGGTACCACAGTGTATAGTGCTTCAATGTCAATGCTCTGTTCATTCACATAACACTTTATTTTTTTTTTTTTAAATCAAGTGAATCTAAAATAAAAGATGAGTTATTTTCAGCAAGAGGCTGAAGGATAAAGTCTAGGTATATGGCAGTGGCTTCTGATATGCAAACTCCACTTGCAATAACAGATCTGTAAGGTGCATCTTCCCTATTCTTATGGGGTTCGGGAATCCCAAAAAAACAAGATGATTTCAGGTGAGGATTGTTCAAATACTCAAAAAGGTTTTTACTAATAAGTTCTTCATTAAGCACTGTGGTTAGCTTATCCTTTTCATTCTGTATATGCATTCTTAACCTTATCAAAGAATGTTTAGAATAAAACTCAGGTGAGTTCAGCATGTTCTCTATTTTCGTTTTATAACTGTCAGTATGTGTAACAAGTATACCCCCACCCTTGTCAGTCTTCTTAACACATCTAGTTTTATCATTGCTCAAATTCTTAAGCTCATCCTTTGAAATATTACAAAAGTTATTTTTGGGTTTTTTTTTTTTTTTTTTTTTTGAGAGCCTTTCTTATGTGAAGCTCACATTTTGTCTGAACTCTGCAAGTGAGGGATGCAATGGAGCAAAAACTACTGGGCCTTTTAATTTTTTTCTTTGTTGGGTTTATCTTCCTATTTTTCTTGTGAAATACAAGTTTCAAATTCAACTTTCTAACATATATTTTTAAATCGATGATGGTCTGTGTCTCATCTCTCCTTCCCTGAGGTATGAACGCAAGTCCTTTATTAAGCAGTTTTTCTTCAAGTGTTGTCAGGTCAGTGGTTACTTCGAATGATCCCAGATCCTGGGGGCTAATTTTGCCTGTAGGCTCGTGGTCATGATAGGTAGAAATTGTTGTTCCCCAGGTACCTCAACTCTCTCTCCTCTGATCACTCCTTCCTCCTCCAGTTGTTCTGGTCTTCCCTCCTTGGGTTCAGATGGTAGTTTGCTTTGTCTCTCTGGATCCTCAGTGGGCTGTATCTCTGACTGTAGTTGTAATTGTAATGATAATTCCTGTTCATGTATATGAGGCTCAGGTGATATGAGCCCTGGGAGTTGTATTCTTCTTCAGTTAAAGCCCACCTTTCAGCAATTTCTGCTTGTCTAACCTTGAATCCTGCCATGGCGTCTTGATTTGAGGTCATGCAGTTTATTAAATGTGTCCTTCATGTCAGGCCTCCCAGAAAGCCTATTCAGCCTTTTTGGCACCTCAGTTTTGTACTTGGAAAATTGACTCAGGCTCCTTTTAAACCTGCTAGTTCAGCTCCCTTGCAACATTGTACTTGGATGACTACTCTTCTGTTGGCTGTTACTTCAGCCAAAAGAGTGTCTGAACTTCAGGCTGTCATGGCTATTCCTCCTTTTTTAGTTTTTCTCAGAGGCAGGGTGTCTCTTCAAACTAATCTTTCTTTTATGCCCATGGTGGTTAATGAGTTGCCATATAATCAGTCGTTCACCTTCCTTTCTTTTTTTTTCCTTCTCCACAGTCTGCCAGTGAGAAGGTTCTGTACACCTTGGATCTGCATAGACAGGTCAGGTATTATTTAGATAAAACAAAGGCAACTCACTAGTCTGAACAAATTTTTCTTTTCATCCCAAAAGTTTGGGCTTGGCTGTTTCCAATCAAACCATCTCGTCCTGGATTTCTAAGAGCATTTCTTTTTGTTGTTTTCATGGCAAGTGCCTTTCTTCATCTGTAAAGGCACATTCTACAAGAGCGGTTGCATCCTCTGGTGCCTTTTTCAAGGGTTTGAACACCAGTTCTGTTCTAGAGGCTGCTACTTGGTCTTCTGTCATACTTTCACTAAACATTATAAACTGACTGTTATTTCTAGCCAGGGTAGGTTTTGCCAGGGCTAGTCTGCATGGGTTAATAGAAGGCTCTTTTGTGCTTTTATCCTCCCAACCTTCTTCTCTTGCTCTTGTAATATCCCTTAGAAGAACACTGCAGCAGTGATGTGGAAGAACACAGTACAATTATGTAAAATCTTAACAGTAGACTGTTGCAGTATTTGGTCCCTCACGCCTTCCCCCTCTTTCCTAGATCTTGTCCCTGTACTTTTGTTGCCCTCTTGGCTGGGGGACCCTTGCTTCCTTTTTCCCTCCTGTCTTTTTGCTTTCTGGATGTACATCTTCTCTTGGTATCTCTGAGGGTTTTCTTTTCCATCTGGGGTAAATCAGTTCACCGTGTTTGCATCCATATGTCACCTTTATGCCCTATGTCATACACAAGGAACGTGTGTGACGTACCGCACCTAAAAATATAAAGGCTTTGGTATACTGGCCAGGTGAGCTATCAGTGTCAGGAGTTCCCTTATGTAAAGACTACTACAACAGTGAAATGAAAGACATCTACTATTGTGGTAAGATTTTATATGACTATATACATTCCTGGAGGTAAAGGCTAAAACTGTTGGAGGTGTGAAGATCAAGTGAAGGGAGATTAGGACCATATTTTTGGTCTAAGAATCTTCAGATATTTAAAGAAAACCTTGATTGATAGCATACTGACACAACATACATTACTGACCAAAAATGATGATGAGCTGGATAAGAGGCACATATCAGCATTAATAACAGTCATTTTAATAGTTGTAAAAAATCATTGCAAGAAGATGGAATCATTCAAAACCCCATACTTTAGAGAAGTGATTCAGGAGATGCAAGAGTTAAAAAAATGGAAGAAGCAAGCAGGTAAATTAATTCCGAGTAAATGGGTCTTTGTTCAGGGTCATTTATTGTAAAGGTGAATAGAATATAATTAAGGCAAATGCTGTGAATGGGTCCAAAGTTTTTGATTTAATATTGGTGATTAAACATTGTTTAGTTTTATGTTATGTGGTATAAATGAAGTACCCTGGAATCTTTTTATTTTTTAAAGAGAAACAGTTAAGTTAAAATGCTTAAATCCATTGAGTTGTGTTAATGTGTGAAGTATATGCATCTTGAACATTGTTTGAAAATTATCTGTTTAAATCGTGGTTGTGTAAATATAAATTAGGTAATTAGTTACAGTGATAAGCAAACTAGGGTATTAAGTGCACTGTTCATGAGGATTGCACAAATTGTTATGGAATATGAATTGTTGATTAATAAATTTATTCCCAGTGAAAACAGAAAAAATGCTGTTATGAAGCTTAGGAAAAATTTGTGAGAAATAATTTGCTTCCAGCAGGGAATATTACTTACAGGTGGGTACTGGAGCTTGATTTGCAATGGTGAATGTATATATCAGGGGAGCCTACAGGGGGAAGTATAAAGTTATGAAAATATTTGGTGTGGAAGACATGAATTCAGTAGTAGGATCTCTCATCCAGAAGTGGTTTCAGATCATGCACTGATAGCAACTAAGATAAAATTGCAGGATGATAAAGTAAAAAATTCACACTCCGGTCAATCTTGCACACATACACCCCAACTAGAACCCACCGGTCTTCTGAAAACTCACTTTTAAATGTAGCTTAACCCAACAAAAGAGCAGGACATTGCCTTTATTCCTACAATATTGCCAAACTATGGAATATAACCTTCCTTTGTATATTACTCAGTTCGACTCCCTAATAGCCTTTAAAGCTGCACGCACTAAAAACTCACTATTTAAATGAATCCTGATGTACCTGTGAAATACAGTGTAATCTCCCTTAACCTCACACTCTTAACTACTCAGATTTTACTCTCTGTCTGCTTAATTTTTTTTCTTTCTCCTCTATGACTGTTTCTCCTACTTACGATATGTGCAATTTACTAAGGTTTATGATTACTTTCTTGTGGACTGAAAGTATGTTATTATGTATCCAGTCAGTCTGACAGTATGTATTAACTTATGTATTATTTACTCCCCACCCTATGCTTCTGTATGTATATCTCTCTCACTGTGTATTTGTTCTGTGCAATATTTGATTAACTGGGAGCTTTTTTCCCTGAGCCTCCACTGAAAATGGGTTTCTGACCCAGTAGACTTTCCCAGTCGACAAATGTCAATAAATAATTGTAAATAAATAAATAAAAATGAGACACTGGTGCTTTCCCACCTCCATATTAAAAAGAGACGAATTTGAGGAATAGGCCGTAGAAGTGATATGAGAGTTATTAGGGAAGACAGGAACTTTTTCAGAAGGGATAGCTAGTGAGTGAGATTAAATGAAAACGGAGATTAAAAATGGGATAGAAATAAATGGAAAGGGTGATGGTTAAGAATTAATGGGAATTAAGAGGTGCTGACAAAAGGTTAAAGTATTGCAGAGTTAGAATCTCACAGAACAAGAAGAGGAACAACTGCAGAGTGCTAATGAGAAAATAAGAGTATTTGGATAACATGTATTAGTTTAGAATGATTACTGTTAAGCAACTGTTTTTGATAACTCCAGAGTACAAAAAGTTTAGAACAATGACTTGGGCAACACAAAGAATAAAAGGGTTGCCTCCAAGTTTAAGGAACCCCTGTGACAAACAAAATGACGAGATCTTATGGAGGTAATAATTACAGAAATTTTATGAAAATCCATACAAAGCAGAGATAGTTAAAACTAAAAAGGAGCATAATTGGAGATATTTATGGAAGATGTAATTATGCCAAGATTAGAGGAAGATGATGTTTAACAACTAATTGTTAAAATATGAGGATATGAGAAAAACTGTGATGTAATAAATCTGTATAGAAGTCTCCAGTAACCAGTGGTATTCCTCTGGAAAATTTGAAGTTAGAGGGAAGAAAGAAATATCTCAAATAATTTATTTACTAGTATTTTAAAAACAGAGAGCACCAGCCTCATGTAATCCCATTTCAGTTTTCAACCATGATTGTAAAGTGTCTGTACTAGCTAAAAGACTACATACATACAAATATTTCAAGCACGGGCATTAATGCCTTTGTAGCCTGCCACCATACCAAATTGGTTGTTCCCATAATACGTTGCCAGGCTGTTCTTAAAAGTATCTAAACTAGTGCTTCCTTTAATGTAATTTGATAATCTGTTCCATGCAAAACCTGCTGTCTGAGAACCAGTTAGTACACTTCTCTTTCCTTTAGAATCTTCTACATAGGTTGTGTGATGATTCTGTTGCTGCTATTTGATAGGGTCTATATTGGATGATCGAACTTTCAAAAGTTAGTGTCATATGGTCGACACCATATCATAGAATTTTTGAAAGTTCGAACATTTTAACGGAGATCTCCATGCAGCGCGGAATGGGAAGATTACTCTTCTTCACTATAGTACAATCTCAGAGTTGGTATATTTAAAGAGTGGGGGGTGTGGGGGGTGCAGGGGGGCTTGCCCCCCCTGCTTAAAGCGTTCAGGTAGGTTATTTCTGTAGTTTATTTTTTTTTTATTAGATAATCGAACTTTTAAAAGTTCAGTCATATGGTATCCACCATATGACAGTTGAACTTTTGAAAGTTCAGTTATCTAATATAGACCCATTTGATCAACCCAAACATTCACAGAGGTAGTTGTCTCTAACTGTCCTATATACCTGAATAAGGTATCCTCTTAAATATTTGTATGAAATCATGTACATATTCTTTTATCATAATGGAATTTTTCGCATCCATGAATGCCCTTTGTATATTTCTGCTGTATTCTTTCCAGTTTGCTCATGCTTTTTTCATGCAAGGTTTTCATATTGTTATTCCGTGAACATGTTTGGGTCTAGTCTTAACTAACACAATGATTTCTTCATTTCTGACTTCCTAGACTTTATCAGTCTTTTATAAAACCTATAGTTCTATAACTATCATTAACCAATTGGTTAATATTTATTTAATTTTTATTTATTTAACATTTGTTGACTGGGAAAGTCTGACTTGGTCAGAGCCTATTTTCAACAGAGGCCCAGGGAGAAACGCTCTGAATGCATTTCTTTGGATTGTGAGAGGAAACCGGAGTACCCGGAGGAAACCCACATGATAGCAAGGAGAACATGCAAACTCCACACAGAAAGTGCCCCAGCTGAGAATCAAACTGGAGAACCTCTTGCTGTGAGGTGACTACATTAACCGCTGCACCACTGTGCTGCCCATATGATTAGAAAAACTCAAAGCTGGATCTACCCATATACCATACCAGGGTTCTTAGATAAATCTGCCATTTGAATCACTGTGCGCTGTATTAAGTATTCACCTTTCAATTTGTCTCCTAAATCTTGTATGTTTAGTTTTTTATGTATTTAACAGAATTTTATTCTCCCGTGCCCAATTGTAAATTTAGTCAAGTTCTTTTACAGATGTGCCTTATCTTTAACATATGTGATCAGTTTACCCAATTTCAAGTCATCTGCATTCAGAGCGTTGAACACCTCAGATGAAAACAATAGATCTGAAAGAATCTAAACAAGTATGGGGCTAGTAAACAAATAACCACCACTAACTCCAGGCACAAATAAATCCGGTCCAGGCAAAGGTGCAAACGATTTATTCTTCAAAGATAAAATCCACCAATGTTCTCATAGAACGCCAACAAGTAACTTCCAAGCAAATAACGTTCACAATAAAAACGTTTTTGTCTTGAACTTCATCAGTAATGACAACCATTTTAAAAAACTGTCATTTATACTGTTTTCAACTTTCAAACTACCCAATCATAATCAATCCACTTAAAACAGTAATTAATATTTAAAAAGGTAAATATACTTGTTGAACAATACAGGTTACTACATATACAATTTAAAATCCTTAAATATACTAAATCATTAAAAATAAATCATTTAAAAATCATTCATACATTTATTACTGTTAAAAAACATTTGTTAAAAATTAATCAAATCCTATACTAACTATTTAATGTTTAGCCCATTGTAATCTAATTTGTTGCGCCATCTAGTGACTTAAATTGATATCACAGGCTATTTCTGAAAAATCATAAGTAAGTTTGTGTGTACATATATCTATGAAAAAACTTTTTGTTTTAATTTAAAAATCCCACTAATATAATAAATACTTTTTTAGAAGTTATAAATATAAAACTATATGAATTATCAAGACCAGAGTAAAAATATTTAGAACATAATATTAGAGCTTTGCAGCTCTTAATTTCAACACTGGTGCTAAAGACACCATGTCATTAAGTCCTAAATTTCTACTTGCATCCAAAAGCAATTGCCAATACAGTTCCCTATATTCAATGAGGGTTTCCCACACCCCCCCCCAGGATTAGTGGGAACAACCTCCAACACAAAGAATTGATAACCTGAAGTTCCACATTTCAAAGAGCGTTTGCATAAAGCATTTTTCTCATTATTCACACTAACATCATACAGGTGCTCATAAATTCTTTGTTTGAGCTTCCTCTCACTCTTTCCAATATAAAATGAGGAACATTCCTTACAAATTGCTATATATATAATACCTTTGGTATCACAATTGGCAAAACTATTTAAATTGAGTGTTTTATTCCTGGCTTGCAAGTATATAGAATAACCAGTTATTAAATGTGTGCAATAACTACACTTACCACACTTAAATAACCCTTTCTTTAATTTACTATTTCTATTGTTTGCATTATTGTTGTAACCATTTTCTAATATGTTCTTAATATTTTTTCCTTTACGATAAGTAAAGGTTAATTCTTTGTCAAAAATATACTCCAAATCAGATATTTCTGAAAACGCTTTCCACTCATTTATAAAAATCTTTCTTATGAGTGCTGAATGCTCGTTAAAAGTGGTTATAAGTCCTAAACTATGTTGGTCAATATGTTGTTTGTCCTGCCTTTCTGCCTCAAAAGTCACTTTCTTTCCTAAAATAGGAGCAAAGGGACCATCTCTTTTGATGTTAACTTCTTCTAAAATCTTGTTGAAAAATTTGTGTGAGTACCCTCTCCTAGTAAAAAGTTCCCTCAAAAAATTGACTTCCTGTTGAAATAAATTATCATCAGATATCATTCTGCTTATACGAACAAGTTGCCCTTTCACCACCCCCTTCTTTTGATACGGAGGATGGCAACTGGCAAAATGTAAATAGGAATTGGAAAACGTTTCCTTTCTATGTATACATTATGTATTATGTATACAGAGAATATTATTCTCCCGTGTCCCAATTGTAAATTTAGTCAAGTTCTTTTGCAGACGTGCCTTATCTTTAACATATGTGATCAGTTTACCCAATTTCAAGTCATCTGCATTCAGAGCGTTGAACACCTCAGATGAAAACAATAGATCTGAAAGAATCTAAACAAGTATGGGGCTAGGACAGAGCCCTGTGGGCCACCCTGACTGTAACCTTGAATTTTACCAGTCCAGTTCTTATGTTACTTGCATATTCAGCCATTTTATTAAGAGTACATCAATTCCTAGTAGTTCTAATTTATTCCGGTTTTTGTGTGTGACCCTGTCAAATGCTGAAGTCAAATTTATATAAATTACATCACAGCACAAATTTTCATTCATAGTTCTTAGTATATTGTTGTAGAACATCATGTTACAGGTGATAGCTCTATTTTCATCATATGCATGCTGATATATGGTTTCAAGTCCAAACCTTTCCAATTCTGACAGTAACATAATACCCTATATTACCTTCTCCATTATTTTTCCACATTATGAAAGTAAACTTAAAGGTCTGTATGACTCTGGGTTTATCCTACTTCCCTTTCCCTTGAAGACAAGTTTATCAGGTGCATGTCTCCAGTCTTAAGGACTCTTCCCCATATATTTCTGACCTAGTAAATAATAGACATAATGGTACTGTAAGTTCTTGCTGAAGTATTATCAGGTTATTATTACTAATTCCCTCTCCTCTCTGTGCATTGTTTGGATCCAGTTTGCATAGTTTTTTTTCAATATAATCTAATTTAATTTCAGTATTTGAGGTTACCTGGATGTTACTAGGGCACTTATCACCCACTTTGTTGGGTCATACTGATTTGCATAAGATTTTATGAATATATCTGTAATCTGTTATGTCTGGGACTAAATGTTTGAATCTATACACAGTTTATCAATGTGTATGTCTTTACTCCTTCCACATATGTATTTATGAAATAGTTTCCTGTTATGCTCAATATCTTTATATATTTTTTTATTTTTATAAATTTTTTATTATATATTTTTTTTCTTTATCTTGTCTCACGCTGTTTGTTTGTCTAGCTTGGTTATTTTAATTTTCAAAGTTGCATTTCCTCCTGTTTTCAATTTCTTATCTATATTGTGTGGCTAAATCCTGATAAACATTTTTTTAACTTTTGCATTCAAACAATTTTTCTCTGAAAATTTTTCACATTCCTTCTGCACTTTCTCCAATGAGTGCATCACTCCAATTAGTTTTACATAGTGACTGTTTTGCTTTCATATAATCTGTTGTTAATCTTCTGTGCATTGGTTTAGATTTCAGAATAGCAAAGGTGTTGCCAAAATTGATAGACATGGATTAGTGTAGTTTTGTGGAGGGGAGGCAAATCATTGACAACATTAATATTACAATTATGATCCAGAGGGAAGCAGAATATAAAAAAATACCACTGTTGTTGGTGGATCTTGATGTAATGAAAACATACCAAAGAGTAAGCTGGAATTTTATGAGTTGGGGAATGGAAGCATTTGCATTCCCTGATACAGTAGTTAGGTTAATTAGAAGTTATGAAGGATCAGAGGCAAGAATTAAAGTGGGTAGGTTTCTCTCCAGTAAGTTGTGTTTGAACAGTGAAGTGAGGCAGGAGTGTCCTATTTTCTCTTTGTTGCTTGCTGTAAATTTAATTTCATTGGCAGAGAGTACGATACCAGAAATTCAAAGATATAATTAGTGTGATAATCGGGAAAAGTTGTTTTCTTAGTTGATAAGTTTTTGTACTTGATAAATTCCATAAACGGGCATTTCAGCGTTTTGGGACATTTTAAGACAGTTTCAAGTCTTTTGGGGATATACGATTAAAACAGAATAAAAGTTATAGCAGTAAATTATGCAACTTAATAAAGAGTTGAAGAAATGTATCTGGAAGGAGAAGAGGACAAGAGTTAAGTGGGATAAGTTGATTCTCACTGTAGTATAAGGTGGTTTACGATTATCTGATCTGAAGGGATAGTTTAGAGCTACACAGTAAGGCTGATCTACATAAAACAAGCAGACGCTTATAAATTCAAAGTGGAAAGGGATGATGATAAAGTGGTGGTGATGGGAGGCTTAATAAATAAGGACAGTGTGGGATTTTTGAGTGCAGATCCTTAAGGTGAATAATAACCATTCAACCATTAGGGGTCCAATTGGAGAGATAAGTCAGCAAGCAAGGGATAGTATTTCTGAAATTGAATTCATCCTCATGTCTTGGTGAGTACCTTCACGAGGTGGACTCTGTTTTCACAAAATCTCACTAAGATGACATTCATATATAGACTGTATTTATATAGCATATATCATGGACAGAAGTAGATTAAAGATTTAAAAATATAGATGGGTGCAGAAGACCCAGGATACAAAAGTGCCCAATCCTGGTAGGCACACTGGTGCTAGGACTGGAAAAGATGACAGTGTAGAATCCTCAAAATACGGAAACATTCCTACAGTGGGGCCAGACCCGGGGGGGGGGGTGGCACCCTGTTATAGAAGGAAGTAGTAGTCTATAAAAATCACAAAAACTGATAGGCCAAAGATGAGCCATAAAGACGATAAAGTGGACTACTGAGGCTAAGAAAGAAATTATGTATTGTTACTGTTATGCAAAAAGCCCAGAATTTCCAGGCACAAGATATACAAAATGATTGAGAGAGATTAGAGGAAAGAAAAATACTTCCACAAAAAAAACTGTCAGAAGCTTCAAGTAAAAATTTGTATATAGATCAAGAAACTTTGATATGTGGAAAAAGAAGCATCTGAGGAAGTGCGAAAATATAAACAACAAAACATAGAGATTTTTGAAAAATATAAAAAAGAAATATGGACATGGGAAAGAGAGATTTGATATGGTGCAATGTTTATGCAAAGGAGAAAGCCAAATTAATAAATATAAAGAAAGATATTCAAAGAGAAATGCAGGCAAAAGCATCCAGATATGCAACATTTCACAATTAAAATATCACAAAGAGGGAAAGTAGAAAAGAAGATCAGTAAAGTAGCAGTTAAAAAAATAGAAGCTGAAGGTATGGAATGCCTGCAAAGTGAAGGATTTGATGTAGAAGGTCTAACACAGGTTACATCACAGCACGATGGAGTGAGACCCCAAAGTAAGAAGAAGCAGGAAGATCTTGAGACATCTGAAGAAGAAATATGGACATGGGAAAGAAAGAGACATAATATGGTGTAATATGTATGCAAAGGAGAAAGCAAAACTAAACAGTATAAAAAGAGCAGCACCAAAGATATTTTTAGAAAAGTACAGGTATTGCGGTGGTGGTGCTGCGGTAGCGTTGTCGCCTCACAGTAAGACCTGTCCGGTTCGATTCTCAGCTAGAGCGTCTTCTGCATGGAGACATGCGTGAATGGGCGTACCTTCATTGAAGGTTGTGCGTCAGGCCGTAAAAATCAACTGCCAATCATTAGCGGACCGGAGTTCCGCTGTGGCGACCCCTAACCGGGAAAAGCCGAAAGACACAAACAAACAGGTAAAGGAATCCATACATGGAAAACTTTGCAATACAAAAAATAAGACGACAAAGAGGAAAAGCAGAAAAGGAGATTAGTAATGGAGAAGTTAAAGAAATAGAAGCTGAGGTTATGGAGTACCTGCAAAGTGAAGGATTCCATGTAGAAAATCTAATTCAGAATGCACCAATACAGGATAGAGCAATGGATATCCAAATTAAGGAGAAACCAGTGGAATGGGAAGCAATTGGTCAGGTGCCATATGAAGCAATTTTGGAGCCTTCTACAGGAAACCAGTATAAACGTTCACTTGAACTTGGACAGCAAGGGAAGGAACAGGCATCTGTGGAAGCTCTGATGCAGTCAATGTTGAGGAGTGATAGGCCAGTGAGTTTCCATATGACAAAGCAATGGATGGCACAGGATGAAATTGAAGAGAATGTACCACAGGAAGATGCTATAGAACTTTATGTATATAGAATGCCTGCAGGAAGTGGAAAACAAAAAATGTGCCCTCAGTTTAGAAGCAAATGAGTTAAGAGAAGAGTTGCTTGATTTAATAGACAAAGACATATTAAGATCAATGACTGAACACAGTAATTAGGACTGTCCATAGAGATCTGTGCAATATAACAGAAGTAAACAGGATATATTACTGTGCAGCTAAATTAATAACTGAAAGTTCTACCACAAGAACGCAGGATGAGGAAAAGGAAGGGGAGAAACTGAATACCATCATGGAAGTATCGAAAAGAGAAAACTATAAAGCAATTAAGACAAGAAGTGTCACTGTTAGAGGAACAGAGAAGAGGGAACTGATCAAAATGCTAAGAAAGACAAATGTGATAACAATGTGCAGAATTAGAACAGATCAAGATCTATGATGCACTGTCGCAAATAAACTAAAAATCTCAGCACAGGCGGAAAAACTTAGAAGATACGCAGAAAAATATAAAGGAAAAATACAAAATAAGCAATTTATTGATGGCCCAAAGTTTTTTTATAGAGAATTGGGAAACAAGGTAAAAGGAATTAAAAGACCGCCAAAAAAGAAGAAATAGATGCATTTTGGAGAAGTAATTATGAAGATCCTGTGGAACATAAAGAGGCAAAATGGATAGAAGTAAAAGAAAAAATAAGAAGTTTAAAGGTACCGGATATTAAATGAGATAAAGTAACAGCCAGAGAGACTGAAACAAAGTTAAGAAAAGCCTCTAATTGGAAAACCCTAGGCCCAGATGCAGTACCTAATTTTTGGCTAAAAGTATTAATATCTTTGCACAAAGATTTAGCCACAAGTAAGAACTATTTATATGCACACCCTGAACAGACACCAACCTGGCTAACAGGAAAAGCAATGCTCCTACTTAAGAGTAAACCTGCAAGATACCCTAAAAATTATAGAACAAACTTGCCTTTTGACCACATATAAACTATATATGGGAACTGATGCTGACAGAGTTTATAGTCATTTAGAAGAAAACTCAATTATGGCAGTAGAACAAAAGGGTAATAAAAGAAAGTCATATGCATCATAGAAAATGAAGTCTACATCACATGGGACCATCCATTACCAACAGTTCAAAAGATAGATGCTAGAAAACTGGATATAGTGGTCCATGAAAAGAAGATAAAAGTAGCATTGATCACTGGAATCATCACAACTACTGAATACAGTGTCTTGCATACAGAGAGAGAGAGAGACACACACACACACACAAAGTCATAAAATATCATGATTTGCAGGCAGAAACGAGAGCAATGTGGAAGAAAGATACCTAGACAGTCCGAATAGTAGTAGGAGAAATGGGTCTTATAAAAAAGAATCTAAAGTTGTGTTTTTTTAGATAAGTTACCAGTACATGTAACTCCATATGAATTGCAGGAGTCATTACTGGACACGTTGTGGGTGCTGCGAAGAGCACTTCTAGCTGACATCAAAGATTGAAACAATACTAATTTCATGAACTATACTTTGACTTAGGAATGAGGTTCATTCCCATCATGGTATTAAAAACCCAAAAGATTTGGAGAAATTAAAAGGACAGAAGCCATATTCATAAAGTTGCAGAAAGTGTTCTAAGAACTAAGCCAACACAGGAATGGAGAAAGGGAATTTTGCCAATAGGGATGACTGCAAGTAGGGATACAGAGAATAGACCAGACTGGCTGGAATTTACTGAGAAAACTAGCAACGGAACCAAGGTTTAGCTGCAAGTAATTCGAGAAAGTAAAGTAACAGTGGGATGAGGCCAAGAAGAGGTTTGGACTGCATCTTACAGACTACCTTCCCTACCCAGGGATTCATATGAAGGTATAGGGAAAGAGAAAGGGAGAGAGGAGACATAAGTGAAAGACATGCTTCGATAGAAATTTTTAGTTAAATCTAGAACAGAAACTGGTGTTAAAAAAGATAATTAGTAGGGTATGTAAAATATTGCAAGATAATTATAAGAATCAATCAGAGGAGTAAGAAAAAATTGTGGAGAGAGACTGGAATTGCAGTTTTCAAGGCATCAATGTGAAGCCGCATGTATAGCTCCCATGTGTGCAACAAAGTCTAGAAGGTTTAGGATTTTTGCTTTAAAGTGCATTGGTTTTTTATATATAAATCTGACTTCAAAGAATTCCTCAAGTAGATGGAAAATGTTGGAAGTATAACAGAGAAGAAAAAGGTAACTGGAAATATTTTTGGGGAGTTTAATGAATTTGAAGATTTTAAAAATTCTGCACATTGTACTCTTGTCAGATGTATTGGGTGAGCAAATTGCTATAACTATGTAATGATTCTTTTGAATTGGGAACAGAATCTGTCTAGACATAGTTTAATTCTGTTGGCTGCCAGAAAAGCAATTATTAGAAAATAGAAATCAAAATCTAAAGCATCTGTGTTTGAAATATTGAATGTTGTAAAAGAGATAAAAGAACTGGAAGAAGGATCTCTAGAAAAGGAAAGGAGGAAATTACATGGAAATAAATGGAATTTGTGGGAACACTACATGCAGAATACTGTTCAGGAGGAGTGAGGTTTAAGGGAAGGCAGGGACTGGGCAGTTTATGTAATGTTGGAATGAATGACATTTTTAAAAGAAAGAAAACATATGTAATGCATAATGTATGTTTATGGCAAAAATATTAATATGGTTTTCTTTTCTATTAACGTATGTCTGCCTGTGTCTTAAGTGATAATCAAGGTGTTAAAGAAGATTCGGTTGGTAAATCATCTCTACAGAGTACAGAATGAAAGCAGTGAGTGTGCCACAGATGACTGCATATCATCTTGTAACAAACCAGACTGGTAAAAATCTGAACAAAAAGCCAAAGTAAAGACTCATAAAAAGATGCTCTATGAGGATATAATTACAAACTAGTCCTATTTATAGGCAAAATGAAGAGAAGTTTTGTGAGAGGATATATGAACATATTTTGGACATTAGAAAGGGTAGTGTAGTACAGATAATACATTATATGGTCATATTAGTGAAAGTCCAATGTATGATTTTTATTTAGAATAATTGAAAAGTTACAGATAAACCCTAGAGGAGTTCCGTGGGTGGAAAACACTGAAGTAAGAGGTATGGTGGCAACTGATGTATAA
>NC_056732.1:1037122081-1037127081 GCF_019279795.1 Protopterus annectens | reverse complement strand
TAACACATCTTAGTGTAGTGCGATCCCAGAGTTGATTTATTTAAGTAGCAGGGGTGTGAGGGGCGCAGTGGGTGGTGCAGGGGGGCTTGCCCCCCTGCCTATGTTTGGGGAAGTGTAATATGGTTTATTTGTTTCTGTATGTAGTTGTGCTGGAATGTAGTATATGTTGCTTTCCTATCTTTTTTCAATGTTGTGGGATTCAATGTTTTGAGTTTTCAAGATTTTGGTCTCAATGTTTTGAATTTGAGTGTTATGGGCTTTTGATGTTCTAAAATGAATCCACATATATAGTATTAATAGACAGATAGGTATTTTAGAGTGCTTTTGTAATTGTTGTTAGATATTTTAGAATACTAAAAACAGAAAAACTAGTATTCTTAAAAGTTCGTTGATGAGCTTAGTCACAGTAATTTCCAAAAATCATGAAATCCAGGTAGTGTTCCAAAGCAAAAAGCCTTTATTCATCACAGACAAGTGATCCTCAGTAACAAAAAATCAGAGGTTTGGATTTTTGAGTGCTGCATCAGTTCATTTTGCCTAAAGGTGATTGGATGTGCTCCACAGATATCAGGGATGCGTACTACCATATCAAGATCAAGAAGCATTCCAGGAGATTTCTCTATTTCTGTCTGGGAGACATTTGGTACTAGTTCAGAGCCTTGATGGTCAGTCTCACCACAGTTCCCAGGTGTTTACCGAGATAATGGCAGCAGTGGGAGTGCAACATCACCTGCTAGAATCCAGGTTTTCCTGTACCTAGGCGATTATCTCCTGACCACTATTTCCAACAATCAATTGGCGAACCAGAGAGACCTTTTGCTCAGCACATTGCAAGACCTAGGTACCATGGTCAGTCTGGCCAAAAGTAACCTGACACCCACTCAGCAGACAGACCAGCAGAATTTATCAGATGCCACCTAGATACAAACTTGCATATTGCTTGAATTCCCAACTCCAGGGTTTACTCCCTATGCTTCACTGCCACTCAGGTTCTCCATCACTCCTCTCCAATGGCAAGACTAATATTTCGCCTTCTAGGCCTAATGGTTTCTACAGTACTAATGGTCCCATTGAACAGATTTTGCATCAAGTGTACTTTATTGTATCCTAGAAATGCAGTGGTCCCAACTTTATCCTCTTCATGCCAAGATTCGACTCACTGAAATTTGCAGGTGGCACATATCCTGGTGGATAGTATCTTTCTCAGTAGTACAAGGGCATCCATTCCTGATGGTCTCTCCTGTGGCAGCTTAATGACTGATGCATCCCTTCTTGTGGGGTGGGGGCATTTTGAAGGGAAGACAGCCCAGGGCACTTGGTGACACACACAGGTCAGTTTTCAGATAAGTGTACCAGAGATGAAGGCAGTTCTCCTAGAGTTGCAGGCTTTTCAGTATGCTCTACACAGGGGTGTGAGAGTTGTACAGACATAAAATTTGTGGGTAGTTTGGTACATCAACAAATAGGGAGGATCACACTGTTACTCCCTATCCTGAGAGGCCATGAGGGTTTGGGAATGGGCAAAGTTTTCTCTTTAGTTTCTGATAGCAGCACATATACCGGTGTTGTCCATTGTCGTAGCAGACAAATTGAGCAGAACAGTCTCCTCTGTGCTTTTTCACATTGCCTTTGATCAACAAGTTCACACTGAATGCAAGAATGTGCAAGGCCAAGGTAATCTTCATTGCTGCCTCCTGGCCTGAAGAAATGTGGTTTCCATTCATGTGACCTCTAATAGTGCATCTACCATGGATAGATGTTGGATCATTTTCCAGACCTCGTAACACACACCCATCCAGACTGCCTCCTCCATACCAGAATTCCAGGAAACTAGCCACTTAGCTCCTGCAGTTCTAAAATTAGAGATGCCAGGTTTCCCACTACTGTTGTTCACATCATTTCAGCATCTCCAAAACGGACCGCCACGAAGTTATCCTGTAGTTAGTAAATGGAAGAGATTCTCCATTCGGGTTATATTGGGGGCTCAGACCCCTTTCTCTACTCCCATTCCTTCTATTGTGGAGTTTTTGTTAGAACTTTTACACAGCAGCTCCTGTTTTTCAGTTATCAAATTGCAAACGGCAGCTATCTCAAATTTCCCCATCGGCCAAAATGACAATTCTGTAGCTTCATTTGACTCTCCAAAACATTTTTGTAAGGAACTTGTCTTCTGTGGCCTCCAATTAGAGACCCAGTCCCTCCACTGGATATTTCCATCATGTTACAATTGCTTACTCAAACAACTTTTGAACCAGCAGCATCACTTGGTCTGTAACTTCTGTCCTGGAAAACCATTTTTTTTGTGTCAGTTACTTCAGCCAAATGGATTTCAGAGATGCAAGCATTTTCTTGCAACCCTGCCTGTCGGGTCTTTTACAAAGACTGAGTTTTCTTTAAGGACTAATGCAGTCTTCCTTTGTAAGGTGGCATCAAAAGTTAATTTAAATCAGTCAGTTAATGTGCCAGTCTTCTTTCTGAGATTTTAAAATAATGGTGAATATGTGCTACATATGCTGGATGTTCATCACCAGTTTGAGATTCTGTCTTTTTAGGACAAAACCATTCAGGAAATAAGGTCACTTGATTGTGGTGTTCTCTAAACCCAAACTGGGCAAAGCAGTGGCTAAAATGACACTGTCTAGATTGTTATCCAAATACTTTCTCTTTGTTTACAATAAAAGGGCTTGTCTTTGCCATCTAAACCTAGGGTTTATTCCACAAGGGCAGTAGCCACTTCAACAGTCTTTGACAGCAGACTATGTATTGATGATATCTGTGCAGCAGCGACTTGAACAGGCCTTACATTTATATCTCATTATATGTTGGATGAATAATCCAGATAACACACTTCCTTTGACTCAACCATCCACAGGAATGTCCTTCCTTGTTAATTTTCAAGTCTGTATGCTTGGGAATCTGTCCCATAGTCGAACTGGATGAAAATGGACAACATTTGGTACAAAGGTTATGTACATACCATAACAATGCATCCATGTTGTCTGATTTTTGTCCAGTTCAAGTGGTTTCCAGATGGTCACACATAGGCTTCTGATGACTGGGTTGCCTCTGGCATACCCTGTCTGTGAGCAAGTCTTTGCTGTCTGCTTCCCATAACCCTGCTTGATTTTCTTTTCTAGATTCAGGATTAGTTTTGGTCAAGGTTTATAGGATTTGATATATGCATATGTTTCTGTAGTTATGAATATACTTTCTACAGGGGAGGGGCACAAACTCTATCTGAGGTATTGAAGTGGAGCACAGGGAGTTATGGGTAAGGGGGGTCAGAGCCCTGGAATTGAAAGAGCTTCAGATTTGGTGTAGAGGTCAGATCCAGTTGGATTTGACAATGCATAGTTGAACCAGGCGAACAACAGGATCTGTTGTTATGGTAAGTATATCACTTTTGTTTATTTATTAAATAAGCCATGTTTGCAATTACATCCTCATAACATCTTAAAATTTGCCACAGATGGCGCAAGTGTGATCAGTGTGTCTGGTGCATGTGGGAACTGTCTAAGGAGGATGGGAATGAGCAACCTCTGTTGGTTCACTTATCTTGGGGTGGAGGGTCGGGGTGGAGATTGCTTGGGCTTACTGCACAGGTGGCACTTAAGTAAGCACTAGGTATTCACCTGGTTGAGCTCCAAGCTAGCTTATTCAATGTTGAAGTAGTGTATTCAGACTATGCAGCCAAGAGGAAACTGGTGTACACAGGCACGTTCCCCGCAGGAAGTAGAGGTAATGGTTTTAAAAAAGCTACCAGGAACGTGAAGATATTGGCCTGTTTAAGACACCTGATTTTTACCAGGGAATTGAGGTCTGATAGGGATTCCTGGACAGGAATGAATGGGCCTTAGGACTCTCATCTATCCCAGGGAATACCTGGATTCTGATTTGCTGGAATGAATAGACCAGTGGGGTGACGTTAGGGGAGCCCTCAAACGGGGTCCTTGGGGAATGGAACAGTTAGTTGATATTTTGTGCAGATTTTGAAGTGGTTATTGCTGTGTCATTAAATCCACTGGTCACATGTGGAAACTACTTCCATGGTATAGGAAAACAATATAACAGTGTTTGATAGCATTGGAAACAAGTATGCAAGTTGTGAACAGTGATGTGGCCCACACAAACCAGATGCATTGGGAACTGCTGAATCATAAAGCCTGATAGCATCAGGTTGAGGGATGATGTAATGTTTTATTATTGTCAGTGTCTGGATGCTAGACCAAACTGTGGGGAAACTTCTTATTACCATCCACCTCTTTGAGTAAGGATGTTCTTTCAAGAGTTTCTGGGCTTCTGATTGAGTCTGCCATGGTAGCCCAAACTGGTTGTTTTTTAGGTGACTTCCTCATCCAGGTTGATGAGAAATTCTTGACAATATTTTGTTTGTATGATGTTAGTTTGGATTATTAATGGATTTGATTTTTTCCGTAGTTACCTCTACTATTCATCCCATGGACTTGGTGTTCCAGCTCAGTGTGTCTTCCATTGAACTGCCTGGTACATTTTGCTTGCAGTTCCAATAGGTAACTTACCCCCCCCCCCCCACACACACACACACACACGCACACACACACACACACACACACACACATCTTGAACTGTTGCAGTACAGGACTTGTAACCTTGCCCAGCCCTAAGATGCTTTGTTGTGTTATGCATCAGTGCCTTACAAAGGTTAGTGCTGATGACCCAGAAGAGAGTGTTTACCTGTAAATCTGCCCTAATAACTTCTTTGGGCCTCATCATCCTCATGATCCTTGGCATGACCATCAGTTTTGTGCTCTTTGTTTGACTGGACAAAGTTTGGATTACTGCTGCTGCTGCTCTCGCATCTTCTGGAGGGCAGGGTTAGATTATATGAGCATTTTGCCATTACCAGTCAGAGGCCATCCAGACGTAGGCAGTGTTCCTGTGCAGTAAGATTTTTGCGTGGACAACTAATTGTGACAGCACTCTTCAGAGTGACTGAGACGCAGTCAGAGGCCAAATGCCAG
>NC_056732.1:1035567628-1035570128 GCF_019279795.1 Protopterus annectens | reverse complement strand
GCTTGACATTGAGCAGATGACCGTCCTTCTGAGATAACAGATGTGCAATCAAAGGTAAAGGCCATGGAGGCTTCCTTACCAGACTCCTTAGTAGTGGGTACCAGTGTTTGCGAGGCCAATCTGGAGCTATTAAACTCATCCTTGGCTTGTCTTGTCTGACCTTTAGGAGCACCTTTGGAAGAAGAGGCAGAGGTGGGAAAGGCATACACATGAAGATTTTTCCAACTGAAAGACAGAGCATCCACTTTTCCAAGCTGTGTGATGAAACCCTTTGTGCAAAACTTTGGCAGCTGGTGGTTTAGTGGAGAAGCGAACAGATCTATGTCTGGAGTTCCCCATGACACTGTCAATTTTTGAAATACATGAAGATCCAGTTTCCACTCGTGGGATCCATGATTTGTCTGCTTAACACATCTGCTAAGGAGTTCTGTGCTCCCGGCAGAAACCTTGCCTGAAGAGTTAGTTGCAAGCTGGCGCAGTCTCCCATAAAATCATTGCTTGCCTGCATAGAGGATAAGAATGTTCCCCTTGTTTGTTGATGTACCACATGACAGTTGTGTTGTCTGTTAGAATCAACACCTGCCCTGGAAGAAGTAACCTTGAAAGCCATTAATGCAAACTGGACTGCTAACATCTCCTTCATGTTGATATGTAGATGCTGTAGTCTGGCAGGCCACTTGTCTTGTATCCACTTTCCATTTAGATGAGCTCCCCAAAGCAATATCCGAGGCATCTGTCGTTAAAATCTGACTCGCCTCTGGCGGGTCACAGAGAGTCCTTGTTTAGGTGACATTCCTGAGCCCACCACAAAAATTCTTTTGAAGGCAAGGTATTATTTGAATGACAGTGTCCAAATCCTGGCAGTGCTGTGTCCATACATTTTTGAGATACCATTGTAGCTTCCTCATATGCAGTTTGGCATTGGGAAGCACCAGAATCAAGATGCCATGAACCTAATGCTTGAAGGACTGTCCTTGCAGTCAGCACGGACTGATGAGATAGTTTAGGGAAGTAAAGTGATAGACTCTTTTTTTTTGTCCGGGGTTAAAAAGGCCATCTGGGCTGCTGTATTCAGTCTCACACCCAGAAAGCACATGTCTTGAGAGGGTACTAGACTGGACTTTATTTCGTTCACAGAATACCCTAGGCATCTTAGCACTGCTATAACATGTTCCAGATGCTGTAGAAGGTCTTCCTTTTCTTGAGCCAGAATCAGGCAGTCGTCTAAGTAAGGATAGATTTGAATTCCTTGTAGCCTGAAGTAAGCTATCACTGGAGCCAGAACCTTTGTGAATACTCTGGGCAGTAGATAAGCCAAAGGGCAATGCAGGGAACTGATAATGAGAATTTCCAGCTCGAAAACGCAGATACTTCCTGCAACTTAGTCTTATAGGCACATGAAGGTAAGCTTCCTTGAGATCTAAAGTTACCATCCAGTGATCTTTGCCCAGCAGAGGTAAAAGCTGTTGTAACGTCAACATCTTGAACTTGGGAATGTCCAGATAAGTGTTGAGGATAGATAAATCCAAAATTGGTCTCCACGTGTTCCCCTTCTTTGGTACTAGGAACAGGCGCGAATAAAATCCTAGGCCCTTTCTGATACAGGGACTGGCTGAATGGCCCCTATTAGGAGTAACTGAAATTTGCTTGTGAGCCTCTTTCCTTTGTGGAGGAGGAACGCCTGGCATGCCTTTGAAAGGGGCAATGTATGGAAATAAAGCCTGTAACCGTGGTGAATGATATCCAACAGCCATCTGTCTTGAGTAATTAAATCCCAATTTTCTTTGAAAAGAGACAGTCTTCCTCCCAAAGGGCTGCCAGGCGAATCTACTGGCAGCTGAAAAGGCAGGTCATTGGGTTTGTTTACGAAGGACTGACCCCTGCCCTCACCAGAAGTCTGAGCAGGTGAACTCCTGTTCTAGGCCTAAAAGAACCTTGAGCTCTGCCCCTACCACGTCTAGACCTACCCCTAGACTGGGAATCATAAGCAGGATATGTCCATCCCTTAGTAGGCCAATTTCTACTAAACCAGGTGGCTGCACCTGCAAAAAATCTTTAACAGTTTGCATAGACTTAGCTTTGTCCTCCATTTTCTTTAAAACTGCTTCCACAGGCGAACCAAACAACACATCAGACTGTAAAGGACATCAAAATCCTTGTCTTAACATGCTCAGCTAAATTCTGATCCCTCAACCAGGCATGCCTGCGAAGAACAGAACTAGTGGCAGCCACCCTCGCCGAGGCCTGTACAGCATCAAAACCACATTGCAAAGAATGCTTACCCACTTGTTCAGACACATGAACTAAATCCAGCAACTCTTTACACTCAATACCTTCCAAAGCATCCACCTTAGATTTCAATTGTGAAAGGAGATAATTTTGATATTTTAGCATGTGAAACTGACAATTCAACGCCTCATGGCTAAAGTGGAAGAAGTATACACTTTCTTTCCCCATCTATCCAAAGCCCTTGCCTCTTTATCAGTAGGAACAGGGTTTT
>NC_056732.1:1035417628-1035555128 GCF_019279795.1 Protopterus annectens | reverse complement strand
CCACCTTGGGCATGAAGGATGGATTGGTTTTGAGGGACACCCTGTCCGCATGAAAGATGATGAAAGGCTCCACTGCCATAAGGGCCTGTAATTCAGAAACCCTTCTAGCAGAAGTGATTGCTAAAAGAAATGCTGTTTTCCAAGAAAGAAATTTTAAGTCCGCTGTAGCAGCTGCCTCGAAAGGAGGTAGAGTGAGTTTCTCCAAAACAAAGTTAATGTCCCAGGCAGGAGTTGGAGCTCTCCTGGGTGGTCTCGGACTTTGGCCCCTCTGAGTAACTGCTTGAGCAGTGGATGAGAGAAGAGGAGAGGTTCTGTGTTATAATGAGCTGAAATGGCTGAGGCATGGATTTTAATGGAGGAAAAAGACAGGCCCTTGTGAAGCATCTCAGTTAAGTATTGTAAAATCGGAGGTAAACTGGGCGCTGCTGTGCTCATTCCTTGAGACTGGTTCCAGGCACAGAATCTTTTCCATTTTTCAGCATACGATTTTCTAGTACTAGGCCTCCTTGCCTCTAAAATGATATCCATCACAGGTGTACTGAAGGATGGTAAAGGCAAGATTAAGTAATTAGCCACGCTGCAAGGTTCAGTGTTAGAAGCTGTGGGTGCAGAATTTGGTTCTCCTGCTGGGACAGAGTCTGAGGCAGGTGCCATGGGGGTAACCATGACACACTGCGCAGGAGGGGGTACCAGTGTTGGCGTGGCCAGTCTGGACCAATTAAAATCATTCTTGGTTTGTCCTGTTTGATTTTTTAGTAGCACTTTGGAGAGCAGAGGCAGAGGGGGGAAGGCATAGACTGATAGGTTTTTCCAGCTGAAGGACAGAGCATCCACTTTCCAGGCTTGTTTGTGGGGAGTCCTTGTGCAGAATTTGTCCAATTGGTAGTTCTGGGGACAGGCAAATAGGTCTATATCTGGGCTCCCCTGTTTGCTTGTCAACATGTTGAAAATCCTTGGTTCCAGTTTCCACTCATGTGGGTCCATGAGGTTTCTGCTTAGTCCGTCTGCCAGTGTATTTAATTTTCCTGGCAGGAATTGAGCTTGTAGGTGCACTTGGCAGCTCAAGGCTGTGTTCCACAACGCCATGGCTAGTCTGCAGAGGGGGTAAGAATGTGTACCCCCCTGCTTGTTTATGTACCACATAACAGTGGTGTTGTCTGTGTTTACCATTAGTTGTCCTGGAAGAATGTGGTCCTTGGAGGTTGTCAGAGGATTCTATACAGCTAATATTTCTTTTTGATTGATATGCAGGTGCATTTGACTTGGGTTCCATTTGCCCTGAATGCACTTCCCTGCCAGGTGAGCCCCCCCATGCATAGTCTGATGCATCTGTTGTTAGGGTTTGGGCTTCAGGGAGTGGTGTCAAAGGTAGTCCCTTTGGTGGCAGGACTCTGCCCAGCAAAGAAACTCTAGGGATAGGCAAGGTATGATCGGAATCATTGCTTCTAGATCCTGGGAATGTTGATACCATAGGCTTTTGAGATACCACTGTAGTTTCCTCAAATGCAGTCTTGCATATGGAATTAGAAGAATGCAGGAGGCCATAAACCCCAAGGCTTGCAGTATCGATCTTGCAGATAGCAGGGTTTTTGTGGCCACTTGCTTGAAGTAGGTTGTCAAATGAATTTGTTTCTCTGCCATGAGGTACGCCATCTGGGAAGTTGTATTCAAGCTTGCTCCCGGGAATATAATTTGTTGACAGGGTATGAGGTGTGATTTCTTTTCGTTTATATACCCCAGACAGGTTAGAACCCTTTCTACAAAGGCCAGATGATTCAAAAGTATGTCCTGGCTTTCTGCCTGAATTAGACAATCGTCCAGGTATGGGTACATTTGAATATTTCTTTGCCTGCAAAATGCAATAACTGGAGCTAGGCACTTTGTGAATACCCTGGGCGCAGTAGATAAGCCAAAGGGAAGTGCAGAGAATTGATAGTGTGTGTAGCCTGCTTTGAAGCAAAGGTATCTTCTGCAAGATTCCCTGATTGGGATGTGCAGGTATGCTTCTTTTAAATCTAGTGTTGCCAACCAGGCGTCTTTGCCTAGCATAGGAAGCAACTGGTGAAGAGTCAGCATCTTGAATTTTGGAATTTCCAAAAAGGTATTTAGAGTAGACAGGTCCAGGATAGGATGCCATGAATTGCCTTTTCTGGGTACCAGGAAAAGTCTCAAGTAGAAACCTTGTCCCTTTTCCTCTTCTGGTATCAACTGACTAGCCCCCATGCTTAAGAGAGAAAGTACTTGGTTTTGGGCCTCTGCCCACTGATTTGGGGGTAGGTCCGGCCACCCGTTTGGTGTTGGGAACATGTGGGAAGTGAAATCTGTATCCCGGGGCACCATATTTAAAACCCATTTGTCCTGGGTAATGAGCTCCCAGTTCTTTGCATGAAGAGCAATCTTTCCCCCCAAAGGGACAGTCAGTTGATAAGTGCTTGGAAATTTTAAAAGAAGGTCATTGTGACAGTTTACCATAAAGGGGAGTCTTATTACTCCCAGATTTGGAAGTGGAGGCCCCCCACTGCATAGTCCTGGGTGTCCCCTGGAACTGAAACTTGGGGTTTCTGCTGTGTCTGGGTTTGGCTTGAGAAGACCTGTAAGGGGATGGAAAGGACCAATTTTTAGGGGGCCAGTGCCTACTAAATGTAGGAGGCTGAACTTGTAAGAAATCTTTAACAGTTTGCATAGATTTAGCTTTATCTTCCATCTTTTTAAGAACTTCCTCAGCCTTGTTGCCACACAGGCGGTCCTGATTTAAGGGAGCATCCAACAATTTAGCTTTAACATGATCAGGTAAAGATTGCTCCTTAAGCCAAGCATGCCTTCTGAGCACAGACCCAGTAACAGCAGCCCTGCAAGAGGCCTCTAATGAATCAAAACCATATTGCAAAGTATGTTTCCAACCTGTTCAGCAGAATGCAGTAAATCCTGTAATTCTTTATTTTCCACACAATCCTGTAATTCTTTATTTTCCACACAATCAGGAATCAACATAGTTTTCTGTTTAAGCAATCCAATAACATGTTGCTGATACTTTAACATATGAAACTGGCAGTTTAAAGCCCTAATGGCCAAGGTTGCAGAAGTGTAAACCTTCTTTCCCCATCTATCCAGCGCCCTGGAGTCTCTATCAGAAGGGGTAGGATTTTTACCAGTAGAAGCCTTAATGCCCTTGGGCCCCTGAGAAATAGTCTCTGGATCTGCAATAGGATTTTTAAAAGGAACTTGTGTGGCTCAGGGACCCTGTAGTATCTGTCAGGTTTTCTCGGAGCAGGAGACAAGGAATCAGGGGCCAAACTAGATTCCAAAAAAACATCATCAACAATGTCCAGTACAGGAGGAATAGCTAAAGACCTATGCTGAGGCAGGAGTAAGAAATCCCTGAGCCTCTTTTTTGAATCAGAAAATTCCTGGCTTTCCCTTGGAAGTGCTCCCTTAGAGTATGTAAGGTTTCACCAAAAGAAGAATCCTCTGGAGGGGAAGCAGAGGGAAAAGAATCTTCTGCAACAGAATCCTCATAAGTAGATAAGGGCAAATCCAGATCATCAGAAAAAACTGAATCCTGGTCAGAAGATTCATAAACAACTTCAGTCCTAGGCCTCTTAGAAGGGGGGGATTGGCTACCCCTGATTATAGTTATTAGATCTTCAGCCATTCTTATAATTTGTTTTTTAGGCACAGAGGCCTGAGTGTCAGTGTTTTAGGCATGGTTCGAGATTTAGGCCTAAGTGAAGAAGGAGACGTCGGTATTCAAGTCCGTAGGCCTGAATACACCCTCAGACGCCGGTGCCTGCACAGCGGCTCCAGACCCATCCAAGGTAGAGACATCCGCGGGTTCCATAGTTGAAGCATCTCGCGGCATACCGGACTCCGAATGGGTCTCAGTAGAGGCCTGCGAATCAGAAGTAGCGGGTGTCATGGGCTGTGAAAGCGCCTCACTGAGTACCGAACTGGTGACTGGCTTAGGAGAAGTGTCGTCGGCAGTTTTGGACCTCAGCGGCCTGTCTCTGTCTTTATCTTTGCATTTTTTCAGAATCCCGGTAGTCGGATGGCTAACCGACGACATTTCTGGATAATTAAACCATGAACCAAAATATTCAGAGGCAAAAATATACCGACGACGGATAGTGTGCTGATTAAATAAAGCACAAAACTGACAGCAAGGTACATCGTGGTCAGGGCCTAGGCAAGGAATACAGTACAAATGAAAATCTTTTATGTATTTGTTTTCCACAAGTAATGCAATTATTAACTTTTACTGACATCGGAAAGGAGCAAGAAAAAGTTTCCCCGACGGGGTACTTAGCTTTAAGTTGAAGACTTTGGTTCTGGAACTTGAAAATGAAAATTTCAGGAGATGGCCGACCGGCACTTGCGAAATGCTTCTGCTTTGGGCAACGCACGGCAAGAAAGACTGATGTAATGGCGTCGGCTGCATGTTTTATACCCCTGACGACCTGACGTCATGGAAGAAGGGACAGCAACCGCCACAGGACCCAAGACTTTGTTGATCAGGCCGACTGAGGGCTACCTGCAAGCAGATAACCCAAATGTAATGACTGCAACAGTGAAACACAAAGAACATCTGGTACATTGCTTGCGTGTAACCACATAGACAATGCCCTTGGTGTTACAATTACAAAAGAAAAAGGAGCTAAGATTCTTGCCATTAACCATAACTGATTCACCTTCCCTAATGTAAGGGCACTAAGAACACCCTCCGCATTTATAAGTCCCAGCTCTCCTGTTAAGTTTTTCCTGTTTGCTCTAAATAGTCCTTGATGGCGTTACCCTTTCTAAAAAACACTTTGGGTTTTTTTCTAACACATTCAAGTACCTCCTCAAAGCATGAGAAGATGTTCAAATTCTTCCTTTAAACCTTAGTTATTTCAGCATATTCAGTGCTGAAAAAAATGACAAATGCCTGCAAATACACTTTCCACTCGTCTTTTCCCTGGGTAGCTAACCCACTAAGATGAGCCTCATCATCTCTCAAAATAGGCCTATAAAACCTGGTGCATCTCTTATCACAAACCTCTGTAAAGATATTAGAAACTAATTGTTCAGGGTACCTATGCTTAATAAAGCCTGGCCCTTAATTTTTCACCTTCGCGAGAAAAAACATCATCCTCAGATACCATTTGTGCGAATCTAACATACTTCCCCTTAATAAGGCCTCTCTTTTGATGGTAGGGATGACTGCTACCATAATGTACGAGACTATTAGAGTATGTAGGTTTGCAGTAAATTTTATTAACATACCTTCTATTGATGTAATCTTTACTAATTTAGACATCTAGGTAACTTTTGCTGTGCTGGTTCAAATTAAAGGTAAATCTTAAGAAGAAAGTGCTGTTGTTACAGTAATCTAGAAAGGGTTCTATTTCATCCATAGGCCCTTTCCAAGCCAAAAAATGTCATCCAAAAAACGACAGTATGTGTCCCAATGTTTTTCATACTGACACACTTTTAGGTACCTCCTTTCCCATTCTAACATGATAATATTGGAAAAAATAGGGCAGCCACCCCACAGCTACACCACATTTCTGAAAATAATATTGACCCTCAAAGAATACATAGTTGTTTTTAAGAACCGTTTCCATGAGAATGGTTAAAACATAAACATCACTGTTAGAAAAATCACCAGAAGCAAAAAAAAAAATCTTGGAACCACTCAATACCTAAGTCATGGGGAATAACATTGAATAGGTTTACAACATCAATAGTCAAAAAGACTATTTCATCAAGGAATGTAAAATTTCTGATTTTTCTTAAATAATCCTATGAATCTTTGCAAACATAAGCACAGGAATTTAAAAAAAATGTTTCAGTTTGATATCAATATATTTTGCCAATGGGTGTATTTTAGCCCTTGAGGCATTGACAATGGGTTGTAAAGAGGGGTCCACCATATTTTTGTGGATTTTCAGGAGTCCGAAAATTGTCGGGACAATAGGGAACTCACACCACAAAAACTTGTAATCATCAAAACTAACAGCACCTTGACCTAACATGTCTTTCAAAAGGTAATCAATATGTGCATAGGAAAGATTTACCAAATTAATACACGCTTCCTCATACATACTATCATCAAATAACATTGTATTCATTCGGTTGCAGTAATCCACTTTAGTCATAATTACAACCCCCCCCCCCCCCCACACCCTTATCAGGTTTCTCAACCCTTAAGGTTTTGTCCAAACTAATTTAAGTAAATTGAACTCTGTAGGGGTTAAGTTGTAATCTACATTGTAATGTGTGATCTCCAAAAGTTTCCTGAGCTCAAACTCACACATTCTCTCAAAAGTAATGAGAGGTGTTTGCAATGGAGGGTTAAATATACTCCTGCAGGTAAATTCACATATTCTTTCCTGCCTATTTCTGCCTTTAAACAATAAACACAGGTTAAGCTTTTCTAAGGTACATTTTAAGATCCACAATCATATTCTCGATTTTAGCTCTTACAGACGGCACAAAATTAAACCCCTTACTAAATAAATCAATATGTTCACATATAAAAATTTGTTCTGTGAAGTTATAAAGTTTGAAATCACTTTCAGTGTTGGTGATAATACCAGGCCCATCCGAAACCACATCAAAGTTTGTAAAACCATTAGAGAGGATAGAGTCCATATCACGGTTTATCTCTGTTGCCATTGATGATGGTAATTCGTAGATCTCCTCCACTGTTTCCGATAATTTTGTTGCTGTTGGTTCCCATTCCAATTCTTCAGGCACTCCGAGCGCCTCAGAGGAGCTTGTTCTAAAGGGACATCTTGGTTATGTGACTCTCACTGAGCCGGCTGATTGGAGTTCACGTTGCCATCGTCAGAGGTACGCCTTACGCTGCCAATAGGTCTCGGCAACGGATAGACACACCCCCTGCTGTAATCTAGCCTATCCCTTTCCATTTTCATTAGTTTCTAGTTTCTGACATCGTGGGAAATCCTATTGGCTTTCTCGAGTATTTTTTCAAACTTGTCCCCGCTATGCAGGAAAAGCAAATCAGCTTTAATACTTTTTTCCAGTTCTACAATCAATATCACCACATAAATTGTTAAGTTCTTTGACATTATGTTGGATCATAATCCCCATCAGCTCACAACCTTGTTTATCGAATAGGTTGAGCAGTTCATAATGTTGAGGGGAATTCGGGAAAGCCCATTAGGAATTTCCACGATCTGAGCTACGGGCCTGTTTGCTTTATGCATTCCATAAAATACTCATTCTGTATAAGCAATTTTCTATAATGATTTTAAGTTCAAACTGTTCAACAGACTTGTTGAAAGTCAAGCTGCTGTTACTTATCACGTTGTTCAAATGAATTGGATTATTATTAAGCCAAGCAGTGATAGGTAAGGAAGTATTGTTATTAGCTTGAACAACCCCATCACGTTCTCCGATGGCTGCATTGTGCCCATTAGAAAAATGCTGCAAAACAGGAGGGTGTTTTGCATACAATTCTCCAGAGGAATGTTGTTGTTGTTGGTCTCCAACTGTGCTATTCTAGCAGAAAGTTGGGAAACTTGTTGAGAAAGTTGTTGGATCAGTTGGGTCAAAAGTCCGACTTCAGAGAAAGCTCCTCCAGGTTGTCCAGGTGGTGGGGTCCCACAAGACCCACATGGATTGGTATGGGACACCGACAGCATACTCCAAACTGAAAGAAAAAGGTGAACAATCCAAGGTGTGAAGCAAAAACCACACCGCTGAAAACAGCAAATTTATTCACAAAAAAATTGAGCGCTTTCGTCAGGGTATAGCAACTTGCCATGGAGTATAAAACTACAACTTGCCATGGAGGGCTTGATGAACATTTTTATATATTGACATACATTTACACAAGATATTCTTTTGTATATTTTTCATTTTTAATATATTTTTCTACAGCTCTGTGTTTGAGCCATATTTAAGGGCTTATATGGTTACATTCTGAAGAAGTGTTTTGCTACACCCTGATGAAAGAGCTCAATTTTTTGTGAATAAATTTGTTTTCAGCGGTGTGGTTTTTGCTTGACACCTTGGACTGTTCACCTTTTAACCCCAACTAAAGTTCAGCTGTCCTAGTAGGATTTTCCTGACATTTACTCAGTTGCCTGCTACAGCAAAAGCCATGGTTCACAGACAGCTTACAAAGCATAAAAGGGATCTCATTGTTGAAAGGTATCAGGCAGGAGAAGGGTACAAGAGCACAGCATTGGATATACCATGGAACACAGTGAAGACGGTCATCAAAAAGTGGAGAAAATAAGGGACAACAGGAACGTTGCAAAGAACTGGACGTTCCTCCAAAATTGATGAAAAGACAAGATGAAAAATGGTCAGGGAGGCTGCCACGAGAACTACAGCAACACTGAAGGAGCTGCAGGTATTTCTGGCAAGTACTGGTTGTGTACTATATGTGACAACAATCTCCTGTATTCTCCATATGTCTGGGCTATGGGATAAGGTTGCAAGACAGAAGACCCCAAAAGACTTTGAACACAAAATAAATACGAACCATCAGAAGAGAAGACCTCAGTGCAGCCAAAATTTATTGAAGGTTAAGCGCTTTCATCTGCGTAAGACCAGACTTCATCAGAACAATTCTCATACAAAAAATTACCCCTTAAATACACGCCATAAAAACTCCCCAAATTAATGATCAATTAAAACTATTAAAATTTAAAGGCACAACCTGTTTTAGTTTACATATAACAGCCATATCTTTTCTTTTTTAAAATACTAGAAATACTTGTGCATTAGTTCAAGCATGGAAACTGTGTTGCATTCAAAATTATTTGCCAATGTAATTCACATTCTTCTAACTTTTCTGGCACAATACGACCTTGTACATCAAAATAATTCTGTTGAATTACTAAAAATCGAAATTTATGGTTACATTTGTCAATGTACCTACTCAATGCATTTGTTTTAACTTTTTTTGCAATATCCATAATATGCTCATATATCCTGGATTTAAAAGTGCTAACAGTTTTTCCTACATAAAATGCAGGACAATCCAGACACTTCGCCGGGTAAACAATGTTACTAAACAAACAATCAAAATGTGAATGTATATGCAATTTTTTTCCATTCAACTCAAATACACACCTTGTTTCCATTATATAAGCACACTGGTTGCATCTTCCACATTTAAAATTTCCTGGTCTCCTATTAGAGTGCCATTCTTTATAACTACCTCTCTCAAGCAGATTTTTAAAATTTAAATCCCTTTTGAACACACAACTGGGGCACTTCCAAATAAATCCACTAAATCCTTGGTCAAAAATTAACAGCTGCCAATTTTCTTAATAATCCCACAAATTTCTTCGCTGTCCTTATTGTATGTACTAATAAAGGAAAATCACATTAGTTTCAATGTTACTAATATTTTTATTTTGATTTTCTAAAACCAATGAAGGTTCATTGTTAAAATTTAATATAGGTAAATATATACTTCTATTTCTCTTATCAATAATTTCCATATGCAAACTGTTCAATAAAGATTCAGGGTAACCTCTCACTGTAAACATTTTCAAAATGAAATTTATTTCCTGCTCAAAATCTAACTTCCTTGTAACCATTCTAGCCGCCCTCACCAGTTTACCCTTCACTATTGCTTTTTTCTGGTGAGTGGGATGACAGCTCGAATAGTCCAAATATATGTTCGAAAAAGTGGGTTTTCTAAATATTCTGGAATATAAATGCCCCTGATCCTGGTCCAATAAAACTTCTACATCCAGGTAAGAAATTCTACTTCTATTGTATTCATAGGTAAAAGTTAAAAACCCAACTGAACTGTTAATAAATTCAAAAAACTCATTTAAAACACATAAAGGGCCTCTCCAAACAAAAACACCATCTAAAAAACGTGTGTAGAAATGAATACTTTATATTTACTAGTGAACAGGAAGTTATGTACTCACCATAACGTTCGATGTATGTAGTCCATCTCGCCTCATATTCTTACCCGTGGTTTCGGAGCCAAATATCGGCTCCGACTCGGCCAAACTTTTCTAGCTCAAAGTCTTCTATTGGCTGGGCTAAGCAGGTATCCCATGGTGCACTGCTCCCATATCCCCAGATCTAGTTTGCTGAAACTCATACATACCCTATGCATACACAACATTTAGATAAAAAGAACAAGCTGGCGTAAAGGGAACTGTAGATTAAAACCCCTAACCTCCAGATCCTCCAGGAAGGGGAAGGCGGAGGTGAGTAAGAATGTGAGGCGAGATGGACTACATACATCGAACATTATGGTGAGTACATAACTTCCTGATGTTATGTAGTCCTATCTCACCTACATTCTTACCCGTGGGACAGCGTTCCTAGCACCTACACCCTGGGTGGCTCATAGGAAAATACTCCTGAGTACTGTGGAGCCAAAGGATGACCTGCCCCTAGAAACCACGCCCAATTTGTAATGAGAAACAAATGTGTGAGGAGAAGCCCAAGTAGCTGCAGCACATATATCATCCATTGACAACCTGGCCTGGTAGGCTGTAGATGTAGAAACAGCACGAGTAGAGTGAGCCCTGGCCGGAAATGGCAGATATTTCCTCCGCTTGGTAGGTGAGCGAGATGCAATTAGATATCCATCTGGATAAGGTGACCTTAAACGGGGACCCAATTTTGTTGTCCGCAAAGGAGGCAAATAGTTGATCTGACTTCCGGATATCTTTGTTCGGTGCAGATAGAAGCGTAGCTGTCTATGTACATCAATTGATGGAATTTAAATTCTGCCTTGTTTGAAAATTGCGTGAAGAATACAGGCAACTCAATGGATTGATTAAGATTAGACACGAAGCCACTTTAGGAAGAAAGGAAGGGTTAGGCCTAAGAGAAACCCTGTCCTTATGGAACCTTAAGCTGGGGGTTTAATAGAGAGGGCTTGAATTTCTGAAACTCGCAGCTGAGGTGATTGCTATTAAGAAGGCTGTTTTCCAGGTCAAGAACTTCAATTCACAGGTAGCTGCAGGCTCAAAGGTGGTGAAGTAAGGGCTTGCAGGACAAAATTGAGATCCCAGGCATGACAGGTTCGGAGATCGGGGGACAGAGTAACAGAGTGCCCTTGAGGAAAGCCTTGCAGTCTATGAGCCATAAGACTAGGCTCATTAGCCACATGAAAATTAGAGATCGCAGCCAATTGAACTTTGATGGTAGCTGATGCGGAACCCTGATGGAAGAGCATAGACAAAAACTCCAAGACTGGAAGCAACTGGAGCTGTGTAAGGATCAATGCCTTAGGTATGCGCCCAAATAGAAAACCTCTTCCATTTGCTGGAATAAATCTTCCTAGTAGATGGCTTATGAGAGGAAGATAAAATGTGAACCACTTCCTGTGAAAATTCATGAAGCCTAACTAACGACGGAAGTGGAGCAGCCAGGCTGTCAACCGGAGGGTCATCAGAGAGGGGTGGAACTGTCCCGACATGTGTTTCAGTAAATCTGGTTGAGGGTACAGAATCCAAGGAGTGTCCACAATGTATGGTTGAAGATAGGGGAACCAGACTTGACAAGGCCAGTGTGGAGCAATCAGAATCATTCTGCTTCCCAAGGATTGCGCTTTCTGAATTATCTTTGACAGCAAGGAACGGAGGGAAAGCATAAAGCAGACCGAGGGCCAATCGTGGACCAGAGCATCCCTGGGTGACTCCCTGGGGATCAGCATGAAGTAGTTGCTGCATTTGGCATTGAGGTGGCTGGCAAAAAGGTCGCAGCAAGGCTGACCCCCTCTGCTGAAGATTCGTTCTGCAACTAGAGGATTCAGGGACCACTCATAAGGCATCAAAATAGCTCTGCTTAGCCTGTCCACAATCACGTTGGACTTCCCTGGAATGTGCATTGCCAGAAAACATTGGGAAGTTACTGCCCACTGCCACACTCGCATGACCTCTCTGCACAGAGGGTAAGACCTGGTTCCCCCTTGCTTGTTTAGATACCACACTACCAACATGTTGCCTGAGTGTATTGCAATCGTCCCTAGAGGTAGAAAACTCTGAAGTGCCTGCAACACAGCGCAAGAAGCTGCACTGCTCTCATCTCTAGGACGTTGATATGCAGATGTATCTCGTGATCTTGCCACGTGCCTTGGACTGTCCTGCCAAGATAATGCCCCCCCACCCCATCTGGGAGGCATCCGTGGTCACTGTAACGGCGAATGGAGTGGGACAGAAGGGTCTTCCCGTCAAATTGTTGGTGAAGCCACCGACTGAGTCCTGTTGCATCTGTCCGTGAGTAAAATGGGGTGAGAAAGTGGACATTTTTGGAAAGACCATTGAACAAAGAGAAGCCATTGGAGAAGTCTCATGTGCATTCTCGCTAGAGGGACCAACATGATTGTTGCTGCCATGATCCCCAGAAGTTGGAGAAACCATCTCACCTTCGCTTTCCTCATGGGCATCAGGATGTGTATTTGTTGTTGTAAGATTCTGATCCTCTCCTCACGGTAAAATGCTCACATTTGAATGGTGTCTAACTCTAAGCCTATAAGGTGACACATTGCGAGGGCAACAAAGGCAGATTTTTCCCAATTTAATGTTATGCCCAACTGTTGACAAAAAGTGATGGTAGCGTCCTGGTTTGGACTGGCTGATGTCTGGTGGGGGCGGTAAGGAAGTCATCCAGATCACCGGAAACACCTGGAATCCCTGACGTCTCAAGTGAGCCATCACCACTGCCATACACTTGGTGAACATTCTGGGGGCTGTGGTGAGACCAAAGGGCAGTGCTCGAAATTTGAAATGACTGGCTCCCAGCGAGCGTAGAGTGACTCCTAGATACCTGTCCATCTTTACATGGTAGTAAGCATCCTTGAGGTCGATGGAGCACATCCATACCTCCTGTCCCAACAATGGGAGAATCGATTGTAGTGTGACCATACGGAACTTGGACTTCTGTACATAGTTGTTTAGTTGGCTGAGATCTAATATGGGTGTCAGGTCCCCTGTTCTTTTTGGCACCAAAAAGAATCTTGAGTAATCCTCAATCAATCTGATCTGAGACACTCTGGATGGCTCACTTTTCCTTGTGCAGCTTTGACCTCTGAGCTGCTTGATCCCTGATGACTGGGTGGAACGATCTCTGAATCAGGATATTTCTGGATTGGGGGTGTCTGATGTAGACGGAATGAGGAATTATTACGGAATACCCACATCGGGTCCTGGGTGATGATTCTTTCCAGGCTTCCCGGATATAATGAAATTCGACCCTGACTGGCTCCGGATAAGCACAGCCTCGGGCACTCCCTCAGGAGGCAGTGGTAGGAGAGCCGCATAAGGAACTCAGTCTCCCTCAATTGCCGGGGCCCTTCTGCCTCTAGGGGCGGCGTCTCCTAGATAACCTCCCCTCCTCCTCTGCCTCTGGAGGGACTCACCTGTGTGCAGCAGGAAAAACTTCTGTGACTTTCTTGAACCACATCTTCCCACTCCCGCTGGAGCAGCAGGGTAAGGCACTAGAAAGGAAGGGAAAAATGGACCCCTACGACAGACAGGGGTCTTTCCTCTTGCTACGCACCTGGTGAGGGGTGTCTTTCACTTCAGTTCTGAACAAAAGAAGAACCGTCAAATCGTGGGGTATCAGTGAAGGAAGACTTGGAAGGCTCCGCCAAAGTGACACAGGCGCAGCCAGGCTTGCCTCCCTAAGTGTGACTCCTGAGCTTGCTGCCCTACTCGATCCCTCGGCTGTGCATACGAAATGAGCCGTGATGGAGGTTGACAATGGGTTGAGGTAGACACCTGGGCGTTAACCGTCCTGGGCCACCACCTCAGGAAGTTACCCAAAAGAGTATCTCCTAACTCCTTGAGGAGATCTCTGGAGCCGGAGTGAAATGGAGACAGGAGGGCTAGTTCCAGTGACCACTAAGGTAAAGGTTGCTGATGAGAGGGGAGTACGCTTCCGTACGAATGTCCGATGGTCCTAGAACTCCTTGTTAGGAGATGATGCGACGGATTGGATGAGGTCTCTGCTACTTCCTTCTGAGTGGCCGAGCCACCACCATGGCATCTACAGGGACTCCTTTGGACAAGAACTCCTTACCTGGGGAGCAGAAAAGAAACTTGTTGAGAGGCTTACCGTGCAGGTATGAGCTCCTAGAGAATTATGGTTTTCCCACACCCCGCCGACAAATTAAATCAGGGAGCTCGCCGGAAAGGTGGGGACACCAGGGGCGGAGGCTGAGCACCGAAAAGCCTTAAGGAGAACCGAGCTCCTCCTCGAGAAGTGGTTCTGGACAGGGTTTACCATAAAGGGGAGTCTTATTACTCCCAGATTTGGAAGTGGAGGCCCCCCACTGCATAGTCCTGGGTGTCCCCTGGAACTGAAACTTGGGGTTTCTGCTGTGTCTGGGTTTGGCTTGAGAAGACCTGTAAGGGGATGGAAAGGACCAATTTTTAGGGGCCAGTGCCTACTAAATGTAGGAGGCTGAACTTGTAAGAAATCTTTAACAGTTTGCATAGATTTAGCTTTATCTTCCATCTTTTTAAGAACTTCCTCAGCCTTGTTGCCACACAGGCGGTCCTGATTTAAGGGAGCATCCAACAATTTAGCTTTAACATGATCAGGTAAAGATTGCTCCTTAAGCCAAGCATGCCTTCTGAGCACAGACCCAGTAACAGCAGCCCTGCAAGAGGCCTCTAATGAATCAAAACCATATTGCAAAGTATGTTTCCAACCTGTTCAGCAGAATGCAGTAAATCCTGTAATTCTTTATTTTCCACACAATCCTGTAATTCTTTATTTTCCACACAATCAGGAATCAACATAGTTTTCTGTTTAAGCAATCCAATAACATGTTGCTGATACTTTAACATATGAAACTGGCAGTTTAAAGCCCTAATGGCCAAGGTTGCAGAAGTGTAAACCTTCTTTCCCCATCTATCCAGCGCCCTGGAGTCTCTATCAGAAGGGGTAGGATTTTTACCAGTAGAAGCCTTAATGCCCTTGGGCCCCTGAGAAATAGTCTCTGGATCTGCAATAGGATTTTTAAAAAGGAACTTGTGTGGCTCAGGGACCCTGTAGTATCTGTCAGGTTTTCTCGGAGCAGGAGACAAGGAATCAGGGGCCAAACTAGATTCCAAAAAAACATCATCAACAATGTCCAGTACAGGAGGAATAGCTAAAGACCTATGCTGAGGCAGGAGTAAGAAATCCCTGAGCCTCTTTTTTGAATCAGAAAATTCCTGGCTTTCCCTTGGAAGTGCTCCCTTAGAGTATGTAAGGTTTCACCAAAAGAAGAATCCTCTAGAGGGGAAGCAGAGGGAAAAGAATCTTCTGCAACAGAATCCTCATAAGTAGATAAGGGCAAATCCAGATCATCAGAAAAAACTGAATCCTGGTCAGAAGATTCATAAACAACTTCAGTCCTAGGCCTCTTAGAAGGGGGGGATTGGCTACCCCTGATTATAGTTATTAGATCTTCAGCCATTCTTATAATTTGTTTTTTAGGCACAGAGGCCTGAGTGTCAGTGTTTTAGGCATGGTTCGAGATTTAGGCCTAAGTGAAGAAGGAGACGTCGGTATTCAAGTCCGTAGGCCTGAATACACCCTCAGACGCCGGTGCCTGCACAGCGGCTCCGGACCCATCCAAGGTAGAGACATCCGCAGGTTCCATAGTTGAAGCATCTCGCGGCATACCGGACTCCGAATGGGTCTCAGTAGAGGCCTGCGAATCAGAAGTAGCAGGTGTCATGGGCTGTGAAAGCGCCTCACTGAGTACCGGCGAACTGGTGACTGGCTTAGGAGAAGTGTCGTCGGCAGTTTTGGACCTCAGCGGCCTGTCTCTGTCTTTATCTTTGCATTTTTTCAGAATCCCGGTAGTCGGATGGCTAACCGACGACATTTCTGGATAATTAAACCGTGAACCAAAATATTCAGAGGCAAAAATATACCGACGACGGATAGTGTGCTGATTAAATAAAGCACAAAACCGACAGCAAGGTACATCGTGGTCAGGGCCTAGGCAAGGAATACAGTACAAATGAAAATCTTTTTGCGGTATTTGTTTTCCACAAGTAATGCAATTATTAACTTTTACAGACATCGGAAAGGAGCAAGAAAAAGTTTCCCCAACGGGGTACTTAGCTTTAAGTTGAAGACTTTGGTTCTGGAACTTGAAAATGAAAATTTCAGGAGTTGGCCGACCGGCACTTGCGAAATGCTTCTGCTTTGGGCAACGCACGGCAAGAAAGACTGATGTAATGGCATCGGCTGCATGTTTTATACCCCTGACGACCTGACGTCATGGAAGAAGGGACAGCAACCTCCACAGGACCCAAGACTTTGTTGATCAGGCCGACTGAGGGCTACCTGCAAGCAGATAACCCAAATGTAATGACTGCAACAGTGAAACACAAAGAACATCTGGTACATTGCTTGCGTGTAACCACATAGACAATGCCCTTGGTGTTACAATTACAAAAGAAAAAGGAGCTAAGATTCTTGCCATTAACCATAACTGATTCACCTTCCCTAATGTAAGGGCACTAAGAACACCCTCCGCATTTATAAGTCCCAGCTCTCCTGTTAAGTTTTTCCTGTTTGCTCTAAATAGTCCTTGATGGCGTTACCCTTTCTAAAAAACACTTTGGGTTCTTTTCTAACACATTCAAGTACCTCCTCAAAGCATGAGAAGATGTTCAAATTCTTCCTTTAAACCTTAGTTATTTCAGCATATTCAGTGCTGAAAAAATGACAAATGCCTGCAAATACACTTTCCACTCGTCTTTTGCCTGGGTAGCTAACCCACTAAGATGAGCCTCATCATCTCTCAAAATAGGCCTATAAAACCTGGTGCATCTCTTATCACAAACCTCTGTAAAGATATTAGAAACTAATTGTTCAGGGTACCTATGCTTAATAAAGCCTGACCCTTAATTTTTCACCTTCGCGAGAAAAAACATCATCCTCAGATACCATTTGTGCGAATCTAACATACTTCCCTTAATAAGGCCTCTTTGATGGTAGGGATGACTGCTACCATAATGTACGAGACTATTAGAGTATGTAGGTTTGCAGTAAATTTTATTAACATACCTTCTATTGATGTAATCTTTACTAATTTAGACATCTAGGTAACTTTTGCTGTGCTGGTTCAAATTAAAGGTAAATCTTAAGAAGAAAGTGCTGTTGTTACAGTAATCTAGAAAGGGTTCTATTTCATCCATAGGCCCTTTCCAAGCCAAAAAATGTCATCCAAAAAACGACAGTATGTGTCCCAATGTTTTTCATACTGACACACTTTTAGGTACCTCCTTTCCCATTCTAACATGATAATATTGGAAAAAATAGGGGCCTAAGCCACCCCCACAGCTACACCACATTTCTGAAAATAATATTGACCCTCAAAGAATACATAGTTGTTTTTAAGAACCGTTTCCATGAGAATGGTTAAAACATAAACATCACTGTTAGAAAAATCACCAGAAGCAAAAAAAAAAATCTTGGAACCACTCAATACCTAAGTCATGGGGAATAACATTGAATAGGTTTACAACATCAATAGTCAAAAAGACTATTTCATCAAGGAATGTCAAATTTCTGATTTTTCTTAAATAATCCTATGAATCTTTGCAAACATAAGCACAGGAATTTAAAAAAAATGTTTCAGTTTGATATCAATATATTTTGCCAACGGGTGTATTTTAGCCCTTGAGGCATTGACAATGGGTTGTAGAGAGGGGTCCACCATATTTTTGTGGATTTTCAGGAGTCCGAAAATTGCCGGGACAATAGGGAACTCACACCACAAAAACTTGTAATCATCAAAACTAACAGCACCTTGACCTAACATGTCTTTCAAAAGGTAATCAATATGTGCATAGGAAAGATTTACCAAATGAATACACGCTTCCTCATACATACTATCATCAAATAACATTGTATTCATTCGGTTGCAGTAATCCACTTTAGTCATAATTACAACCCCCCCCCCCCCCCACCCTTATCAGGTTTCTCAACCCTTAAGGTTTTGTCCAAACTAATTTAAGTAAATTGAACTCTGTAGGGGTTAAGTTGTAATCTACATTGTAATGTGTGATCTCCAAAAGTTTCCTGAGCTCAAACTCACACATTCTCTCAAAAGTAATGAGAGGTGTTTGCAATGGAGGGTTAAATATACTCCTGCAGGTAAATTCACATATTCTTTCCTGCCTATTTCTGCCTTTAAACAATAAACACAGGTTAAGCTTTTCTAAGGTACATTTTAAGATCCACAATCATATTCTCGATTTTAGCTCTTACAGACGGCACAAAATTAAACCCCTTACTAAATAAATCAATATGTTCACATATAAAAATTTGTTCTGTGAAGTTATAAAGTTTGAAATCACTTTCAGTGTTGGTGATAATACCAGGCCCATCCGAAACCACATCAAAGTTTGTAAAACCATTAGAGAGGATAGAGTCCATATCACGGTTTATCTCTGTTGCCATTGATGATGGTAATTCGTAGATCTCCACTGTTTCCGATAATTTTGTTGCTGTTGGTTCCCATTCCAATTCTTCAGGCACTCCGAGCGCCTCAGAGGAGCTTGTTCTAAAGGGACATCTTGGTTATGTGACTCTCACTGAGCCGGCTGATTGGAGTTCACGTTGCCATCGTCAGAGGTACGCCTTACGCTGCCAATAGGTCTCGGCAACGGATAGACACACCCCCTGCTGTAATCTAGCCTATCCCTTTCCATTTTCATTAGTTTCTAGTTTCTGACATCGTGGGAAATCCTATTGGCTTTCTCGAGTATTTTTTCAAACTTGTCCCCGCTATGCAGGAAAAGCAAATCAGCTTTAATACTTTTTTCCAGTTCTACAATCAATATCACCACATAAATTGTTAAGTTCTTTGACATTATGTTGGATCATAATCCCCATCAGCTCACAACCTTGTTTATCGAATAGGTTGAGCAGTTCATAATGTTGAGGGGAATTCGGGGAAAGCCCATTAGGAAATTTCCACGATCTGAGCCCCTACGGGGCCTGTTTGCTTTTTATGCATTCCATAAAATACTCATTCTGTATAAGCAATTTTCTATAATGATTTTAAGTTCAAACTGTTCAACAGACTTGTTGAAAGTCAAGCTGCTGTTACTTATCACGTTGTTCAAATGAATTGGATTATTATTAAGCCAAGCAGTGATAGGTAAGGAAGTATTGTTATTAGCTTGAACAACCCCATCACGTTCTCCGATGGCTGCATTGTGCCCATTAGAAAAATGCTGCAAAACAGGGAGGGTGTTTTGCATACAATTCTCCAGAGGAATGTTGTTGTTGTTGGTCTCCAACTGTGCTATTCTAGCAGAAAGTTGGGAAACTTGTTGAGAAAGTTGTTGGATCAGTTGGGTCAAAAGTCCGACTTCAGAGAAAGCTCCTCCAGGTTGTCCAGGTGGTGGGGTCCCACAAGACCCACATGGATTGGTATGGGACACCGACAGCATACTCCAAACTGAAAGAAAAAGGTGAACAATCCAAGGTGTGAAGCAAAAACCACACCGCTGAAAACAGCAAATTTATTCACAAAAAAATTGAGCGCTTTCGTCAGGGTATAGCAACTTGCCATGGAGTATAAAACTACAACTTGCCATGGAGGGCTTGATAAACATTTTTATATATTGACATACATTTACACAAGATATTCTTTTGTATATTTTTCATTTTTAATATATTTTTCTACAGCTCCTATTTATTTTAACTTATTTTATTTGAGTTTGTCAATGGAAAAAAACTATCTAAATATTTTTTTGCTGTTATCACTTTAAAATTCTAAGGATTCATTTTGACTGTTAATTAATGACTGGGTCAGGTGATTGTGTTTGAACCATATTTAAGGGCTTATATGGTTACATTCTGAAGAAGTGTTTTGCTACACCCTGATGAAAGAGCTCAATTTTTTGTGAATAAATTTGTTTTCAGCGGTGTGGTTTTTGCTTGACACCTTGGACTGTTCACCTTTTAACCCCAACTAAAGTTCAGCTGTCCTAGTAGGATTTTCCTGACATTTACTCAGTTGCCTGCTACAGCAAAAGCCATGGTTCACAGACAGCTTACAAAGCATAAAAGGGATCTCATTGTTGAAAGGTATCAGGCAGGAGAAGGGTACAAGAGCACAGCATTGGATATACCATGGAACACAGTGAAGACGGTCATCAAAAAGTGGAGAAAATAAGGGACAACAGGAACGTTGCAAAGAACTGGACGTTCCTCCAAAATTGATGAAAAGACAAGATGAAAAATGGTCAGGGAGGCTGCCACGAGAACTACAGCAACACTGAAGGAGCTGCAGGTATTTCTGGCAAGTACTGGTTGTGTACTATATGTGACAACAATCTCCTGTATTCTCCATATCTCTGGGCTATGGGATAAGGTTGCAAGACAGAAGACCCCAAAAGACTTTGAACACAAAATAAATATGAACCATCAGAAGAGAAGACCTCAGTGCAGCCAAAATTTATTGAAGGTTAAGCGCTTTCATCTGCGTAAGACCAGACTTCATCAGAACAATTCTCATACAAAAAATTACCCCTTAAATACACGCCATAAAAACTCCCCAAATTAATGATCAATTAAAACTATTAAAATTTAAAGGCACAACCTGTTTTAGTTTACATATAACAGCCATATCTTTTCTTTTTTAAAATACTAGAAATACTTGTGCATTAGTTCAAGCCTGGAAACTGTGTTGCATTCAAAATTATTTGCCAATGTAATTCACATTCTTCTAACTTTTCTGGCACAATACGACCTTGTACATCAAAATAATTCTGTTGAATTACTAAAAATCGAAATTTATGGTTACATTTGTCAATGTACCTACTCAATGCATTTGTTTTAACTTTTTTTGCAATATCCATAATATGCTCATATATCCTGGATTTAAAAGTGCTAACAGTTTTTCCTACATAAAATGCAGGACAATCCAGACACTTCGCCGGGTAAACAATGTTACTAAACAAACAATCAAAATGTGAATGTATATGCAATTTTTTTCCATTCAACTCAAATACACACCTTGTTTCCATTATATAAGCACACTGGTTGCATCTTCCACATTTAAAATTTCCTGGTCTCCTATTAGAGTGCCATTCTTTATAACTACCTCTCTCAAGCAGATTTTTAAAATTTAAATCCCTTTTGAACACACAACTGGGGGCACTTCCAAATAAATCCACTAAATCCTGGTCAAAAATTAACAGCGGCCAATTTTTCTTAATAATCCCACAAATTTCTTCGCTGTCCTTATTGTATGTACTAATAAAGGAAAATCACACATTAGTTTCAATGTTACTAATATTTTTATTTTGATTTTCTAAAACCAATGAAGGTTCATTGTTAAAATTTAATATAGGTAAATATATACTTCTATTTCTCTTATCAATAATTTCCATATGCAAACTGTTCAATAAAGATTCAGGGTAACCTCTCACTGTAAACATTTTCAAAATGAAATTTATTTCCTGCTCAAAATCTAACTTCCTTGTAACCATTCTAGCCGCCCTCACCAGTTTACCCTTCACTATTGCTTTTTTCTGGTGAGTGGGATGACAGCTCGAATAGTCCAAATATATGTTCGAAAAAGTGGGTTTTCTAAATATTCTGGAATATAAATGCCCCTGATCCTGGTCCAATAAAACTTCTACATCCAGGTAAGAAATTCTACTTCTATTGTATTCATAGGTAAAAGTTAAAAACCCAACTGAACTGTTAATAAATTCAAAAAACTCATTTAAAACACATAAAGGGCCTCTCCAAACAAAAACACCATCTAAAAAACGTGTGTAGTAAGAAATGAATACTTTATATTTACTAGTGAACAGGAAGTTATGTACTCACCATAACGTTCGATGTATGTAGTCCATCTCGCCTCACATTCTTACCCGTGGTTTCGGAGCCAAATATCGGCTCCGACTCGGCCAAACTTTTCTAGCTCAAAGTCTTCTATTGGCTGGGCTAAGCAGGTATCCCATGGTGCACTGCTCCATATCCCCAGATCTAGTTTGCTGCGAAACTCATACATACCCTATGCATACACAACATTTAGATAAAAAGAACAAGCTGACGTAAAGGGAACTGTAGATTAAAACCCCTAACCTCCAGATCCTCCAGGAAGGGGGAAGGCGGGAGGGGTGAGTAAGAATGTGAGGCGAGATGGACTACATACATCGAACATTATGGTGAGTACATAACTTCCTGATGTTATGTAGTCCTATCTCACCTACATTCTTACCCGTGGGACAGCGTTCCTAGCACCTACACCCTGGGTGGCTCATAGGAAAATACTCCTGAGTACTGTGGAGCCAAAGGATGACCTGCCCCTAGAAACCACGTCCAATTTGTAATGAGAAACAAATGTGTGAGGAGAAGCCCAAGTAGCTGCAGCACATATATCATCCATTGACAACCTGGCCTGGTAGGCTGTAGATGTAGAAACAGCACGAGTAGAGTGAGCCCTGGCCGGAAATGGCAGATATTTCCCTCCCGCTTGGTAGGTGAACGAGATGCAATTAGATATCCATCTGGATAAGGTGACCTTGGAAACCGGGGACCCAATTTTGTTGTCCGCAAAGGAGGCAAATAGTTGATCTGACTTCCGGATATCTTTTGTTCGGTGCAGATAGAAGCGTAGCTGTCTATGTACATCCAATTGATGGAATTTAAATACTGCCTTGTTTGAAAATTGCGTAAAGAATACAGGCAACTCAATGGATTGATTAAGATTAGACACGGAAGCCACTTTAGGAAGAAAGGAAGGGTTAGGCCTAAGAGAAACCCTGTCTTTATGGAAGATTAAGCTGGGGGTTTAATAGAGAGGGCTTGAATTTCTGAAACTCGCCTAGCTGAGGTGATTGCTATTAAGAAGGCTGTTTTCCAGGTCAAGAACTTCAATTCACAGGTAGCTGCAGGCTCAAAAGGTGGTGAAGTAAGGGCTTGCAGGACAAAATTGAGATCCCAGGGCATGACAGGTTCGGAGATCGGGGGACAGAGTAACAGAGTGCCCTTGAGGAAAGCCTTGCAGTCTATGAGCCATAAGACTAGGCTCATTAGCCACATGAAAATTAGAGATCGCAGCCAATTGAACTTTGATGGTAGCTGATGCGGAACCCTGATGGAAGAGCATAGACAAAAACTCCAAGACTGAAGCAACTGGAGCTGTGTAAGGATCAATGCCTTAGGTATGCGCCCAAATAGAAAACCTCTTCCATTTGCTGGAATAAATCTTCCTAGTAGATGGCTTATGAGAGGAAGATAAAATGTGAACCACTTCCTGTGAAAATTCATGAAGCCTAACTAACGACGGAAGTGGAGCAGCCAGGCTGTCAACCGGAGGGTCATCAGAGAGGGGTGGAACTGTCCCGACATGTGTTTCAGTAAATCTGGTTGAGGGTACAGAATCCAAGGAGTGTCCACAATGTATGGTTGAAGATAGGGGAACCAGACTTGACAAGGCCAGTGTGGAGCAATCAGAATCATTCTGCTTCCCAAGGATTGCGCTTTCTGAATTATCTTTGACAGCAAGGGAACGGAGGGAAAGCATAAAGCAGACCGGAGGGCCAATCGTGGACCAGAGCATCCCTGGGTGACTCCCCCTGTGGGGGGATCAGCATGAAGTAGTTGCTGCATTTGACATTGAGGTGGCTGGCAAAAAGGTCGCAGCAAGGCTGACCCCCTCTGCTGAAGATTCGTTCTGCAACTAGAGGATTCAGGGACCACTCGTAAGGCATCAAAATAGCTCTGCTTAGCCTGTCCACAATCACGTTGGACTTCCCTGGAATGTGCATTGCCTCCAGAAAACATTGGGAAGTTACTGCCCACTGCCACACTCGCATGACCTCTCTGCACAGAGGGTAAGACCTGGTTCCCCCTTGCTTGTTTAGATACCACACTACCAACATGTTGCCTGAGTGTATTGCAATCGTCCCTAGAGGTAGAAAACTCTGAAGTGCCTGCAACGCAAGTAGCATTGCTCTCATCTCTAGGACGTTGATATGCAGATGTATCTCGTGATCTTGCCACGTGCCTTGGACTGTCCTGCCAAGATAATGCCCCCCCACCCCATCTGGGAGGCATCCGTGGTCACTGTGGCAACCGGAATGGGTGGGACGAAGGGTCTTCCCCCGTCCAAATTGTTGGTGAGAAGCCACCGACTGAGGTCCTGTTTGCATCTGTCCGTGAGTAAAATGGGGTGAGAAAGTGGACATTTTTGGAAAGACCATTGAACAAAGAGAAGCCATTGGAGAAGTCTCATGTGCATTCTCGCTAGAGGGACCAACATGATTGTTGCTGCCATGATCCCCAGAAGTTGGAGAAACCATCTCACCTTCGCTTTCCTCATGGGCATCAGGATGTGTATTTGTTGTTGTAAGATTCTGATCCTCTCCTGCGGTAAAAATGCTCACATTTGAATGGTGTCTAACTCTGCGCCTATAAAGGTGACACGTTGCGAGGGCAACAAGGCAGATTTTTCCCAATTTAATGTTATGCCCAACTGTTGACAAAAAGTGATGGTAGCGTCCCTGGTTTGGACTAGCTGATGTCTGGTGGGGGGCGGTAAGGAGCCAGTCATCCAGATACGGAAACACCTGGAATCCCTGACGTCTCAAGTGAGCCATCACCACTGCCATACACTTGGTGAACATTCTGGGGGCTGTGGTGAGACCAAAGGGCAGTGCTCGAAATTTGAAATGACTGGCTCCCAGCCGGAAGCGTAGGTGACTCCTAGATGCCCTGTCCATCTTTACATGGTAGTAAGCATCCTTGAGGTCGATGGAGCACATCCATACCTCCTGTCCCAACAATGGGAGAATCGATTGTAGTGTGACCATACGGAACTTGGACTTCTGTACATAGTTGTTTAGTTGGCTGAGATCTAATATGGGTGTCAGGTCCCCTGTTCTTTTTGGCACCAAAAAGAATCTTGAGTAATTCCCTAATCCAATCTGATCTGAGGGGACACTCTGGATGGCTCCTTTTCCTAGCAGCTTTGAAACCTCTAAGGCTGCTTGATCCCTTTGACTGGGTGGAACGTCTAGGATATTTCTGATTGGGGGGGGTGTCTGATATGAACGGAATGAGGAAATTATTCGGAATACCCATCGGTCCTGGGTGATGCTTTTCCAGGCTTCCGGATATAATGAAATTCGACCCCTGACTGGCTCCGGATAAGCACAGCCGGGCACTCCCTCAGGAACGAGAGTAGGGAGAGCCGCAAAAGGAATCACGGTCTCCCGAATTGCGGGGGCCCCTTCTGCCTCTAGGGCGGCGTCTCCCTGAATAACCTCCCCCTCCTCTGCCTCTGGAGGGGGACTCACCTTGTGCAGCAGGAAAAAACTTCTGTGATTTCTTGAACCACATCTTCCCACCCCGCTGGGCCTTGGGGTAAGGCCTAGAAGGAAGGGAAAAATGGACCCCTACGGCAGACAGGGTCTTTCCCTCTTGCTCGCACCTGGTGAGGGTGTCTTTCACTTCAGTTCTGAACAAAGAAGAACCGTCAAAGGGGGTATCAGTGAAGGAAGACTTGAAGGCCTCCGCAAAGTGACACAGGCGCAGCCAGGCTTGCCTCCTAAGTGTGACTCCTGAGCTTGCTGCCCTACTCGATCCCTCGGCTGCATACGAAATGAGCCGCATGGAGGAGTTGACAATGGAGTTGAGGGTAGACACCTGGGCGTTAACCGTCTGGGCCACCACCTCAGGGAAGTTACCCGAAAGAGTATCTCCTAACTCCTTGAGGAGATCTCTCTGGAGCCGAGTGAAATGAGACAGATAGTTCAGTGACCATAAGGTAAAGGTTGCTGATGAGAGGGTACGCTTCCCGTACCGGTCCATGGTCCTAGACTCCTTGTTAGGAGGATGGACGGATGAAGAGGTCTCTGCTACTTCCTTCTGAGTGGCCGCAGCCACCACCATGGCATCTACAGGGACTCCTTTGGACAAGAACTCCTTACCCTGGGGAGCAGAAAGAAACTTGTTGGGGCACCTGGGTACGGGCTCCACAGAATTATGGTTTTCCCACACCCTTCGACAAATTAAATCAAGGAGCTCATTGAAGGGTGGGGACACCCAGGGGGCGGAGGGCTGAGCACCAAAAGCCTTAAGGAAGACCGACTCCTCCTCGGAAGTGGTTCTGGACAGCCAGTCACCTCTTTGCTTCAGTATCTCCAGGATGTCGGAGAAGGAATCATCATCAGAGGATGACTTGGGGGACCCCTCCGATTCCTCGAGGTCAGTATCAAAAGTGAGGGACTCATCCTGGGAGTCTATGTGCTTCCTCTTGCATGTCTTTTTTCTATGGGGCTCCTCAGGCACGAACTCTAAAGGGCCCTCAGAAAGTTGGGGACCACTCGTGGGGGTATCCCTAGGCTTTGGTACTCTGCTGTCCCTGGATAAGTGATGGTCAGAGGCTTTCACCGGAGTGGTAGGGGACAGAATGACCGATCCGCCTGATGTAGCTGAAGATCTGGCTAGCGCAGTCTGCATGTCCTCGAAGGCTGGTCCCCCCCGAGTCCGAGGACCGGCCAGCCTTCGAGACCACGACAGGAGTCAGAATTCCCCGAGCTGAGGCACTGAGAGGGAGGCTCGGAACGGAAATATGTCCCGAGATGTCCCCCTCGGCCCGACTGAAGAATCCAGAGTCCCGAACCCCGAGGATAGACCCGATGGGGTCGGAGCCAATGTCGGCACCGATGGAGCAGGAGGGGCCATCGGAACCGGACTAGCAACATCACACGGCATGGAACACTCTGGCTCCGAAGACGAAGATGAGCTCGGAGGAGGAATGGTCGAAGCAAGGGTCGGGACGGGCTCAGGAGTCGACTGGGCCGGAGTCGAAAACAATTTTGCCAAAACCGGTGACTGGAGGAGCCTCTGGACCACCCTATCAACATCCATATCCAAAAGGGTTCTGGAGGATTTGGAGGACAGGGAAGGAGATTGCGATCTCCTCTCAGGAGAAGCTGGTCTGAGACTGGGTGATCGGCTCCGAAGAGGTTCCAATATAACCAGAGCCGACACCGGTTCCATCACCACTGACACTTCCTGTGGCCCCGAGGACAGTGGAGCTGAGGAGGTCGATGGAATTTTAGTGACTTTCTCCGGAGGCTCCGATGAAAGTGATGGAGCCGGAGATCTCTTTTTAGACTTAGATGATTTAGACTTAGCACTGGGAGAAGAATCTAAGACCTCTTCGAAAGAGGGTTTTAAAAGTCCCTTTAGGATCAGCTTATTCTTTCTCTCTTAGAGCACTCTGGGACTGAATGCATGGCAAAAACTGCAGGACTCCTGCAGATGAATGGCTCCCAGGCAATAGGCACGAATAGAATACCCATCGGTGATGGACATTTTGTACCCACATTTTGAGCACTTTTTGAAACCGGAAGGTTTGTGCTCTTTGGAGTCTTTAGACATAATCACCAGACAAAACCCAACAACGCGACCTAAGAGAAAATCTGACAGGAAAACTCACAGACACTCAACACCACAAAAAACGCGGGAATCAGACAAGGATGAAAACGTACACACACACTAGAGATACACACTGAGACCAACTATGCCAAAAACCTCTAACTAAAACGGTTAATGACTACAAGGGTTGGAGAACGACAATCAAACCTCTAATTTAAACGGTTTGACAGACAGAAGGAAAGGACTAGGTCCTCTAACTCAAATAGGCCTAGCCCGAGGGAACAGTTATCGGGATACCACAAACATGCACACTACCAAAAGCTAAACAACACTAAGGACAATAGCTATGAAAATAGCTTTTTGTTTCAGAGCAATAAATTCTCCCAAGACAAGAAAAAAAGGTACTTAGTCACAGCCAAGAGCGAGACCACGTCCGAGCTACATGAGCAGCAAACGACATCTGGGGATATGGAGCAGTGCACCATGGGATACCTGCTTAGCTCAGCCAATAGAAGACTTCGAGCTAGAAAAGTATGGCCGAGTCGGAGACGATATTCGGCTCCGAACCCACGGGTAAGAATGTAGGCGAGATAGGACTACATAACATCAATATGTTACATTCCCAAAAGGACAATACAAGATTAGCGAAGGTGGGGGCACACGCTCCCTCCATAGCAACCCCCACCATCTGTCTGAAAAATTGTCCCTCAAAAAAATATAATTGTGATTTAATACTACTTCCATTAAAGTAATGAGGGTATTTATCCTATGTCCGTCAAACCTTCTTGATAGTACCAATTGGGCTTCTAGCCACTCCAAGCCCGTTAGGTGGGGGATTACACTAAATAAATTACAAACATCCATTGTAACTAAATAAAATTCCCCCTTGTGTCTACATTGTTCAAACCGAGCAAAAAAATGCCACGAATCCTTACAGATGTATTCAAATGTTTGTAAAGCCTTTTTAAACTGTTTGTCTAAGAAACATACTATAAAACAGGTTTTAGATATTTTTGAATCCACAATAGGTCTAAAAGGCGGATTAGACAGGGTTTTATGGATTTTGGGGATGACAAATACACTTCCAACTACAGGATGTTCGTTCTTCATATAAATATGCTCATCCAAGGTAATATTACCTTGTAAAATCATGTCTTCCAACAAGTCAATTTTATACCAAGCAACATTAATTTCATTGCGTGAAATTTCTTCATAACTGCCATCGGTTAATATATTGTTCATGGCCCCTACATAATCTACCTGATCCTTAATTACTAAGCCATTGTCTTTATCAGGCTTCATAAAACGCAAGTTCCTATTGTGAATAAGATCATACAATAATTTGTTCTCTTCCTCATCCAAATTATAAAACCCTTGTTTGGCATTTTTATTCTTTTTGTTAAAAAACTGTCTAAAATCCAATTCGCAAATCTTTTCAAATGCTACTAATTTGTTTTTAAGGGGTGGGTTAAATGTACTAACCCTTTTACAACCCATCTCCCCATATACATAATCGCCAGTTTGGTTACAAAAATACAATTCAATTTACGTAAAAACATTTTAAAATCAATAAACACATCTGCAATATTAGCATCTCTGCAGGGCACAAAGGTAAATCCTTTAGATAGTAGATTTGCATGAACAGGTTCCAAATCTTCACTTGAATAATTAAACAACTTAAAATCCCCCACTGCATTAGTAATCACAACTGGGGTCATAGCACCCTGTTCTTGATTTAAATCCACAACCATATCTACATTCAATTGCTCTCTCATAGAATTACTTAGTAAATTAAAATTAACTGGGGGGAAAAAGATGCATGTACATTAGAAAAAAACAATGCTGTCCACAGTTTCAAAAATGTTCGTATGATCAGTATTTTCATTACTGAACGCAACAATGTCCACTTCTCCATCAGCACATTCAACTATATCCAATTCCGAAGGCATTAAATGCACAGTAAATAAGGTTTGATCAAAGCTATTTATGGTACTATTAAAACTGACATTAGTACTAGATTCTCTCAAATGAAAAACAGAAGAAGAACACAAATCAAACCCCAACCTATTGGTGTAATAAGATAAAACTTCAGTATTTGTACTGTCAGTTTCACAAGATAAATTAGTAACTGAATGCCAAGTTCTCTAAACAGTCTTGAATACGGTTACAACACGTGTTGAAATTACCAAAGTTTTCTTCGCTCACCATCTCCTGTAGCCATCTGAACCATTGTTCCCCTTCTTGGGTCTCGCACCTTGGTATTGGTAGTCTCGGGGGGGGGGTAAGTGTCCTGATACCCCTTGTTCCTCTAGTGCTTGTAGGAAAAATGGTTTTGTTGTCATCGATCTTGCAAACATCGAGAACGCCGTAACTCTGGAGGGTCAGGCGAGGGTTCATGTTGAAACCTCCGTTCCTGAGACATTTCCGCCCCCCGTGTAGGTGAATGCTGATTGGTTGATGGATGTTGGTTGCCAACAGAGATGGCCAGTTTAGGGTACGCCCTCCGTTTTTGATAGTCATCCAAATCTCTCCTCAATTTGTTGCACTTTCGATTAAAAATATCTGCACAAATGTTGTCCACACGATTAAAGGCGTTATCAAAAGAAGCCTTTACTTGCGAAAATAGTAGGTCAGAGGTAATGTAGCCAATGTGCTCATCTAAAACAGCTGTCATTTCTTTTATTTTCTTGTTATTGTACTTTAAAATCAGTTTTAAAACATCTAAGCCCGCTGTATTAAACACAGTTTCCAATCTTTCAGAAATTCACCATTGTTTACAGCCCCATTAGGTACACAACAAACTCTTAAGCCTCTAGGGACTTGCTGCAGTTCAATGTTTCTCTCTAGATAACTGTTTTCTAACTGCAGTTTTTTGTATTGTAACAAAGAATCTTCAAACAATTTTAATCTCCCCACAAGAGTAGGGGCATTGAGCACTGGCTGTCTGTTAGCTCCCGCATCAACAGCAAATTCAAAAGTATTATTTTTCCATCGATTAACCAGTGGACTTAGTTCAACATGAGAAACATTCCCACTATTTGATGTAGGTTGAGTCAAGGGCACACCCAAACTGCCATATAGTTGCACAGATGCATCCATAATTTTCTGCATTTGTGCTGTTGCACTAGCAAGCTGGGAACTTACTTGCTGCAGTTGGTTAGATAGTTCAACACCACTATCCTTCTCTGCTTGTTTCTGGTTGCCACCAAGGGGCCCTCCACTCCCTTTAGACATAATAACTCAAAAGACTTTGAACACAAAATAAAAACGAACCACCAGGAGAGAAGACCTCAGTGCAGCCAAAATTTATTGAAGGCTAAGCGCTTTCATCTGCGTAAGACTAGACTTCATCAGAACAATTCTCATACAAAAAAGTTACCCCTTAAATACACTCCATAAAAACTCCCCAAATTAATGAACAATTAAAACTATTAAAATGTAAAGGCACAACCTGTTTTAGTTTACATGTAACAGCCATACCTTTTCATTTTTAAAATACTAGAAATACTTGTGCATTCGTTCAAGCCTGGATACTGTGTTGCATTCAAAATTATTTGGCAACGTAATTCACATTCTTCTAACTTTTCTGGTACAATAAGACCTTGTACATCAAAATAATTCTGCTGAATTACTAAAAATCGAAATTTATGGTTACAACATTTGTCAATGTGCCTACGCAATGCATTTGTTTTAACTTTTTTTGCAATATCCATAATATGCTCTTATATGATGGATTTAAAAGTTCTAACAGTTTTTCCTACATAAAATGCAGGAAAATCCAGGCACTTCGCCAGGTAAACAATGTTACTAGACAAACAATCAAAATGTGAATGTGTATGCAATTTTTTTTTCCATTCAACTCAAATACACACCCTGTTTCCATAGCATAAGCACACTGGTTGCATCTTCCACATTTAAAATTTCCTAGTCTCCTATTAGAGTGCCCTTCTTTATAATTACCTCTTTCAAGTAGGATTTTAAAATTTAAATCCCTTTTGAACAACAACTGGGGGCACTTCCAAATAAATCCACTAAATCCTGGTCAAAAATTAACAACGGCCAATTTTTCTTAATAATCCCACAAATTTCTTCGCTGTCCTTATTGTATGTACTAATAAAGGAAAATTGCACATTAGTTTCAATGTTACTAATATTTTTATTTTGATTTTCTAAAACCAAGGACGGTTCATTGTTAAAATTTAATACAGGTAATTATATATTTCTATTTCTCTTATCAATAATTTCCATACGCAAACTGTTCAATAAAGATTCAGGGTAACCCCCCACTGTAAACTTTTTCAAAATGAAATTTATTTCCTGCTCAAAATCTAACTTCCTTGTGACTATTCTAGCCGCCCTCACCAGCTGAGCCTTCACTATTGCTTTTTTCTGGTGAGCTCGAATAGTCGAAATATGCGTTCGAAAAAGTAGGTTTTCTAAATATTCTGGAATATAAATGTTCCTGATCCTGGTCCAATAAAACTTCTACAGCCAGGTAAGAAATTCTATTTCTATTGTATTCAGAGGTAAAATTTAAAAACCCAACTGAACTGTTAATAAATTCAAAAAACTCATTTAAAACACATAAAGGTCCTATCCAAACAAAAAACACATCATCTAAAAAACGTGTGTAGTTGGAAATGAATGCTTTAAATTTACTAGTGAACAATGTTACATTCCCAAAAGGACAACACAAGATTAGCAAAGGTGGGGGCACACGCTGCCCCATAGCAACCCCCATCGTCTGTCTAAAAAATTGACCCTCAAAAAATATATAACTGTGATTTAATACTATTTCCATTAAAGTAATGAAAGACAGAAGCTTTTTATTACAAACAAAAACATCCAGGCCCAGCTAAAATTTACAACACAATGCATCAAGACTTCCAAAAGCATGTGGGAAAATGTGCTACGGTCTGATGAGACCATTGCTGAACTTTTTGGCCACAATTCCAAAAGGTAAGTCTGGCGTAAAAACAACACTTTACATCACCAAAAAAACACCATCCCCATGATCAACCATGGTGGTGGCAGTATCATGCTTTGGGGTTGCTTTTCTTCAGCTGGAAATGGGGCTTTAGTCAAGGTGGAGGGAATTATGAACAGTTCCAAATACCAGTCACTTTTGGCCCAAAACCTTCAGGCATCTGCTAGAAACCTGAAGATGAAGAGGAATTTCACCTTTCAACACGACAATGACCCCAAGCATACATCCAAATCAACAAAAGAATGGCTTCACCAGAAGAAAATTAAAGTTCTGGAATGGCTCAGCCAGAGCCCAGACCTAATCCAATAGAAAATCTGTGGGGTGACCTGAAGAGGGCTGTGCACAAGAGATGCCCACAAAATCTGACAGATTTGGAGCACTTTTGCAAGGAAGAGCGGGCAAATATTGCCAAGTCAAGGTGTGCCATGCTGATAGACTCCTACCCAAGAAGACAGAAAACTGTAATTAAATCAAAAGGTGCTTCAACAAAAAAAAAGTTATGTACTCACCATAACGTTCCATGTTTGTAGTCCATCTCGCCCTTCATTCTTACACATGAGTTTGGAGCCGATCCTCAGCTCCGACTCAGCCTATTACAAAGCTCAACATCTTCTAGTTGGCTCATGGCTATGTAGGTAGGTATCCCAGTATAAGCCCCAGATCTTGTTTGCTGTTAAACTATAGAAAGACATAACAAAACTTATCCAGAAAGAACAACAATAATAAAAGGTCTCCACATGTTATGAAAACATTTTCTGTCTCCAGATCTCTCCAGGAAAGGGGTAGGAGGGTGGGTTCATAAGAATGAAGGGCGAGATGGACTACAAACATGGAACGTTATGGTGAGTACATAACTTCTTTATGTTCTGTAGTCCTATCTCGCCTTCATTCTTACACATGGGACAGCGCCCCTAACATCTGACTCTTGGGTGGCTCACGGAAAAATACTCCTGAGTACTGTGGAACCAAAGGAGGCTCTACCCCTAGAGGTCAAGTCCAATTTGTATTGAGTTATAAAGGTGTGAGGGGTAGCCCAGTTTGCTGCTGCACAAATATTATCAATAGGAACCCTGGCTTGAAAGGCTGCAGAAGTAGACTGGGATCTTGTAGAGTGAGCCTTAATCTTGAACGGTAAAGGCTTTCCGTCGGAAGAATAAATGTAGGATATACAACTGGAAATCCAATTCAAAAGGGTCACTTTGGAAACTGGGAGACCTAATCTGGAGTCGGAGAAGAAACAAATAATTGCTCTGAATTCCTTGGTCCGGTGTAGACAGAACTGTAATTGTCTGTGAACATGCCTGATGGAGGCAGTAAGGAGCCAGTCGTCCAGATACGGAAACACTTGGAATCATACACGTCTCAGGTGAGCTGTCACTACTGCCATACACTTGGTGAACACCCTGGGAGCTGTGGTGAGACCAAAGGGCAGACCCCAAAACTGGTAGTGACTGGCTCCCAGCCGGAAGCGTAAATGGCTCCTCAATGCTCTGTCCATTTTTATGTGGTAGTACGCGTCTTGGAGGTCTATTGAGCACATCCAAGTGTCTTTCCCTAAAAGAGGGAGTATAGACTGCAGATTCACCATCCAGAACTTGTCCTTCTTTACGGATTGGTTTAATTTACTGAGGTCCAAGATGGGCCTCCAGTCCCCCGCACGCTTTGGCACTAAAAAGAATCTGGAGTAAGTTCCAAATCCTACCTGGTCTGCGGGGATGGTTTGGATGACTCTGTTTGTGAGCAACTTGTTCACTTCTACAGTTGTTTGATCCCTGTGATTGGGTGGAACATCTGGGATCCTCTTGGGGACATGAGGTGGAAGAGAAAAGGGCATGGAATAGCCGCTGGTGATGATTCTTTGTACCCATTTGTCTCGGGTGATGCTTATCCAGGCTTCTGGATACAAAGAAATGCGACCCCCCCTGACTGGCTCCAGAGAAGCACAGCCGGGCCCCACATCAGGAGCGCTGATAGGGTCAGCCTCAAAACGAATTGCGGCCTCCCTGGCTTTGCGGTCTGCCCCTGCCTCTAGGGCGACGTCTACCATTTGCTCCTCCTCCTCTACCTCTGAAGGAGGAGTCACCTTGTGCATCCTGGAAAAACCTCTGGGACTTCTTGAACCACATTTTACCACCTCTCTGACCCTTGGGGTATGGTCTAGGGGGATGGTAAAACGTACTCCCACGGCAGAGAGCGTTTTCCCTTCTTGCTTGAACCTGATGAGTGTGCCTTTTACCTTGGGTCCAAACAAGGAAGAACCGTCAAAGGGGGCGTTGGTAAAGGTAGACTTGAACGGCTCTGCAAAATTACACAAGCGCATCCAGGAGTGCCTCCTAAGGGGAAAATCCTGAACCCGCTGCCCTGCTCGCACCATCGGCTGCATAAGAAATCAGCCTCATGGACGAGTTAACAATGGAATTCAAGGTGGACAACTGAGCAGACACCTTATCAGGGACTCCTTCAGTAGATGTACCTTGTAGAGTCTCTCCCAACTCCTTAAGGAGATCTCTGTGAAGCCTTGTAAAATGTGTTAGGTAGTTCAGCCATCTGAGAGTGAATGCCGCTGACGAAAAGATAAGCTTCCCGTATCTGTCCATCATTCGAGACTCCTTGTTCGGCGGATGGACAGAAGAAGTCTCCGCTAGTTCCTTCTTAGTGGCCGCCACCATGGCATCTACAAGAATGCCCTTGGACAAAAATTCCTTCTCCTTGGTAGCTGACAAAAATTTATTAGGTCTCCTGGGGACTGGCTCCATGGCATCATGAGTCTCCCACAACTTAAGACTAACAAGGTCTAAAATTTCGTTGAAAGGTGAAAACACCCAAGAGGCTGAAGGTTGAGACCTGAAAGCCTTCAGGTACACCGACTCCTCATCAGAAGGGGTAACAGTAGGCCAGCTGCACCTCTGCTTAAGGATCTCTGATGATGTCTCCTTTGCAGACATCTTAGAGGATGACTTGGGGGACCCTTCTGACTCCTCGAGGTCGGTGACGGAGGTAAGAGACTCATCCTGGGAGTCTACATGCTTCCTCTTGCATGTCCTCTTCCGAGGGGGCTCCTCAAAAGGATATTCTGGGGAAGTCTCGGAAGAGTGGGGGCCACCAGCCGCGGGCAGCTGAGGCTGCAGGTCTCTGCCGTCTAGAGAGGGAGTAGGTGCTGAGAGAGGGGTCGGTGCCCTAGGGGGAAGTGTCGGTACCCTTGGGTGGAGCTGATGACCGGGACAGCACACTCGGCATCATCTCGAAGGCTGACCTCTCCAGCTCCGAAGACCTCTCCGACTCCAAGGAGACAGAGGAAGTCATCGGCTCTGAGACAGATGTAGGGTCCGAGCTCACCCTAGCCGACGCACCGAGAGGGAAACTCGGAACTGCAGAAGTCCATGTCTAAGCGCCCCTGTTGGGGCCGACTGGAGAGCTTCAGCTCCTAGACACCCTGGATGGCACCAAAGGTGTTGGAGCGGAACTCTGCTCCAAGCAGCCTTGGGGGGGAGCTGGAACCGAGGGATCCACAACCAGTGGTACCAAGTACTCTGGCTCTGAAAGTCCAGCATGGCTCGGAGGAACAACAGAAGGGGAAATGGACTCAAGTGGCTCCGGGACCGACTGGGTCAGAGCCAACAGCATTTTTGGCAAGGCAGACGACTTCAGGAGTCTCAGCACTACTCTCTCCACATCTTCTTCTGACAGACTCCTGGAAGACAGTGTGGGAGATCTGAACCTCTGTAAGATAAGGGACCTTAAAGTTGGGGAGACCGGCAGTGGATCTCTGGACCGGCTCCGATGTTTGCTATCAGTAGTTGGCTCTGAAAGGCATGGGGCCGACAGTGAACTCATAGTATCAATGACCTCAATCGGTTCCAAGATCAGTGGAGCCGAGGAGGGAGAAGTCTTGTCTGGTTTCAACAGTTTAGGAGGCAGTTCCGAAGCACCAGATGGTGCCGGGGAATGTCTCTTGGAAGGTTTAGCCTTTTCTTTCTTGGATACATGAAATTTAGAGGAGGAAGACAAACTGGCCAAGTCCTCCTTGGAAGAAGGCTTAAGGAGACCTTTTAATATTAGTTTGTTCTTCCGCTCCTGTAAGACCCTGGCACTGAAAGAATGGCAAAACAACCATGTTTCTTGCAGATGGATGGCTCCAAGGAAAAACACACAGTTACTGTGGCCATCTGTAACAGACATCTTCTGAGAGCATTTCACACATTTCTTAAACCCGGAGGGTTTATGATCTTTTGCCTCTTTAGACATGGCACAGAGATGCAGCAAAAAGACACAAGCAAACACAAAGAGGACTAGGTCCTCTAACTTAAATGGGCCTAGCCCTTACCACACTAACAGTCACACAACCATGAGGACTAGGTCCTCTAACTCAAACGGGCCTAGCCCTGGGTAGAGAAAAAGAGAGAAAACTAGGTCCTCTAATTCCAACGGGCCTAGAAAGAGAAGACTAAAGGTTAAATTGAGTGCAAACTCGCACCTTAACAGCAAGCACTAATTATTACACTTATGAACTAACAAATTCTCTAATCTAATACATCACAGCAAATAACAACTAGGGGCAAAACACCCGTTAACTAGCCGACCGGCACTTGCGAACTGCTTCTGCTTCGGGCACCGCGCGGCAAGAAAGACTGGAAAAATGGCGTTGGCTGCCTCTTTTATACCCCTGCCGCACTGACGTCAGGGAAGAAGCGACGACAACCGACGCCAGACCTAGACTTTGGAATTCGGCCGACCGAGGACCCGCCTGACGGCAGGATAACCCATCTGTTATGACTGCAGCTGTATGCATGATGAACATCAAACTGGTACACAGGATACCAAGGAGAACAACAAGGTCAATGGCCAACCAGTTCTCAACAATAATTAACTAAAGAACTGAAGAAGAAGGTACTTCAACAAGACTGAATCTATTCTAACAATAGTTAAACACTAGCAAAGGCTATAAAACTTGAAAAGTTAAACTGTAATATAGAAAAAATTGCAAAATGTGTTAAACTTAGCCACGGCCAAGAAGACGCACATCTGAACTCGACGAGGCAAACAAGATCAGGGGATTATACTGGTGCACCATGGGATACCTACCTAGCCACGAGCCAACTAGAAGACTTTGAGCTTTGTAATAGGCTGAGTCGGAGCCGAGGATCGGCTCCGAACCCATGTGTAAGAATGAAGACGAGATAGGACTACAAAACATGTATTAGTTTAAGGGTGTGCACACTTGTGCAACCAGCTTATCATTTGTTTTTTACTTTTTATATTTGTTTGGTTTTCAATTGAATTGTACAGGTTATAGGTCACATTAAAGGTGGGAAAAGTTTTGAAATAATTTATTTTGGTCTCATTTTTTTATATCACAAAAACCTGGCATTTTTACAGGGGTGTGTACACTTTTTATACTCCTCTCTCTCTCTCTCTCTATATATATATATATATATATATATATATATATATATATATGTGTGTGTGTGTATATATATATATATATATATATATATATATATATATATATGTGTGTGTGTGTATATGTATATATATATATATATATATATATATATATATATATATATATATATATATACATACATGGTTCCACTTCATATCATCGAAATTTCATTTCATCGAATTGCAAAACATCGAGACCAAATCGTCGAAAACTCATAACATCGAATCTGAAATCATTGAAAACTATAAAGCAACTAGAAATAACATCCCAGACACTGTTTACTATGTTTATTGTAATTAAATATACCAACTCTGGCACATACCCCCACATTAGTTTGAGTACATACTGTCTTCTGGAGAGAGTTAGTCATTGGTGATGCATCTATGCATGTGTATTGTTTAAAATGTATTTTTGAAGTTTTTGGTAAAATACATTATAAAACAAGGTGGGGGGCTGTTCCCCTACACTCCTCTAACTATATATACTAACTCCAGGATCGCACTACAATGGGGGAAAGGGCATATACCTTTTATTTGCCTTACAGTACTCTACACATTGCAATATATACTAACTGCAGTTCAGTGAAATGAGTTTTCAGTCATTTGTGTTTTCAGCTATGTGGTCTGGGTGAAATGAAATTCAGTGAAATGAGATTCAATGAAACAAAGTATGTATGTATATATATATATATATATATATATATATATATATATATACATACTACAAAAGAAGGTGGGAGGAGAGGAAGGAACGTCTGAAGCCCAACTTACAGGAAACTCTTGTATCAAAAGCAAGCAGGAGCAACAAAATCCCAATGCTTCTCTGACGAGCGGCAAACAAGATGTAAGGTATTCTGAGGGAAAGAGGCATTATGGGATGGAGAAGAGGAACTTGAGCTTCAAATCCTGAGCTTGGAAAGTGGCTGAGTCGGATCCAAGGTTGGATCTGAGGCCCACAGATAGAGGAATGAATGAAAATGACAACATCAGATCTGTTGTTTCGAAACTGTCTGATATTGACTGTTTAAACTATGATAAAGTAAAACATTGTTTACTAGAAAGTTTTAAGTTAACACCTGAAGGTTAGAGAAACAAGTTTCGTGAGCATATACACAAGGAAGATGAAAGTGTGTGTGATTATATTGCTGAGTTAAGCACTTATTTTCACTGGTGGGTGACTGGGTGTCAGGTCACCACTTTTGAAAGGCTGTCAGATCTTTTGGTGAGGGAACACGCCCCTAGCATTTTGCCTGAGGACAAGAGAATCTGGTTGTCAGACCACGAGTGTAACTCTGTAGATGACGTGGGAAAAACAGGGGATCTCTGCTTAGCAAGCAGGGCATCACTGCATAAGAAGGGGCTGCCTAGTGCTGCACATGGATATAAGGGAACTGATGGTGGGCAGACTAGACCACCCCAACAGAGTCCACCAATAACTGGGGAAGCCAGGTACATGGCTAGGATCAAGGGTTAGACGTCCACGAAAGCAAGGTGGGGAACAAAAGGTGGAGGAGCCATCATGTGGAAATAACAGTATGCCAGTGGTAAGTTGTCTGGAGACAACACTGGTACCAAGCTATCGCCAAAGTTTATATCCCATATTAGTGGATGGAAAACAGGCCACTACTAAGAGAGACACAGCCTCTGCTATAACCATTGTGAAGCCTGCAGTGGTTAAAGATAAACAATACACTCCAGTCACGTATTTAAGAGGGACCCCATTCCAAATGCCTTTAACCAGGGTTCACCTTGACTGGGAGGGTGGAAAAGGAAGTAAGCAAGTAGGTGTGTTTGAGGATATCCCTGCAGATGTCTTGAGAGGGAATGACATTGATAATGCAGTACCTTGTGTGAATGCAGTCAGGCTTGGAGACAGGCATGAGGGGCTGGTAGCCAGGGGGAGACCCAGACAGATCCCACACCTGAAGCCAGGGCTGGTGAGGTGGCTATTTCAGGGAGGGAGCTACCCTGTAGCAGTGACCCTGAAGGTGAGCCACAGCTGCTGGTGAGTACTGATGTTCTTTTGGACAGAGTGATTGCAAGGGCAGAGGTGAATGGCAGTATCCAGGCTGACAGTGAGGTACTGCTATGACAGGATACCAGGCTTCCTGTGGAAAGGGTGCTGGGAAGGGTCAGAGATGGAGTTGAGAAAGGCTTAGCTCTCAGACACTACATTACAAGGCTTGAGGGAGGGAGCTAAGGAGGCGCCTGATGCTCAAGGAAAAGGATAGTCTGTGTACTGGAACAAAGAGAGTGGACCCCTGAAGGAAGGCTAGAGGGTGAGGTAATACAGCACTTGGCAGTGCCTACAGCCAACCATCTGGTACTTCTAGCCATATTCCATGACATTCCTTTTGCAAGTCATATGGGCATAAAGCATACCAAGGGAAGTATTATGCAGAACTTCTATTGGCCTGGGACTACAAGGGATATAAACAGGGTATTAAGAAATCTGTGATCAATGCCAAAAAGTAGGCAAGGCAGGAGACAAATCCAAGGCTTTTTTGATGCCTTTGCCTATGATTGAGGAGCCATTTCAGAGGGTAGCTATGGATATTGTTGGGCTTCTGAGTACCCCAAGTTCCACAGGGAAGAAGCATATCATGGTGGTAGCAGATTATGGTACTACATAGCCTGAGGCAGTGGCTCTGTCCTTCATTGAGACAAAGATGGTGGCAAATGCTTTGTTAGACATTTTCAGCAGGGTAGGTTTCCTCGAGAGAAATACTGACTGACAGAGGTGTCAATTTCATGTCAGATCTGCTGGTTTGTCTGTGAAAGTGCTGTGGGGCGAAGCTCATAAAGACCACCCCCAGACTAATGTTTTTCTGGAGAGGTTAAACTCTACACTAAAAGACCATGCTACGGGCATTTGCAGACCAGTTTAAGAGAGATTGGAACAAATATTTGTCCCATCTGCTGTTTGTATACAGAGAGGTAACCCCAGGAATCCACAGGTTTTTCACCCTTTGAGTTGTTGTATGGGCATAAGGTGAGGGGGCCTTTACATTTGATTTGTGATGAGTGGGAGGGTGAGTGTGAATCCCACAAGTAGTCTGTTGTGGCATATGCCCTAAACCTAGGACAAGGCTTAGGGAGCTCATGGGCTTGGCTTAGCAGAACCTGGCAGGAGCCCAACAGCAGAAAAGGTCTGGTATGACAGGAATGCTCAAGCCAGTCAGTATGCTGTGGAACAGCAGGTTATGGTTCTGTCAGACAAAAAAACACTGGGAGGGCCCCTTCAAAATGATAAGGAAAGTCAGTGACATTAACTACATGGTAAACCTGTTAGGCAGAAGGCTGGGGCAGAAACTGTACCATGCTAACATGATGAAACCTTACCATAACAATGAGGCCCTTGTGGTATTTGCAGTAAGAGGCAGGAGATGTCTCAGAGGGATCTATGGCTACATCGAGCCAGCCAGCAAAATGTCAAGTTACTAAGGTGGAGCCTAGGGTTGCAGGCATATGACATGACAGTGCAGCACTGTAGTGGTGTCAGCAATGCCAATGTAGATAGGTTCTAAAGACAGGGTATGGTTTAATGTATTCTCAGACAGGCTCATTCCTCTTAAGCAATGTTTCTCAAGGGTCACTTGAAAAACTAGTTTAAGTCTTCAAAGGGGGGAAAGATGTGATGATGTGAGGTTCTGCCAGGGGAATATGGAGTGGATGTGTAACATATGCCAAGTTAGCTAGCTAGAGTTTTATAAAGAATTATATGTCATTTGTATATCACACTGATTTGTACAGGTGCTGTGTTGAAAATGTATTTGTAAAGTTGCTTGTGTTAAAAAATATATACTAACAGTGGGCCCTGACTGTATTGTAACTGATTAAATGTATCTTTTTAACAGAGGATACTGGAAGAGAAGAGGTTAACCTCAGTCCAACTAACCTTGAAAAACAGCTTGAAATTAAATTACCTAGTAGGCCATAAAGATTGTATCTTATAGTTCTGACTGCAGCCAGAGACGAAATGTCGGTGAAAACAAGGACTATAATCCTTGTATTGTCTGTAGCAGTGATGAAATTGCTACCCTGGAAGGGTGGAAGTGTTGAAATGGTTTTATGGCTTCCAGATGCTATAACACATCTTAGCAAAGCTTTATCTGTCTGTATGGTAACACATATGTGCGGAATTCTGGTTTAGTTTAGTAATGAGGGTAGTATGGGAACCAGAAGTCAGATGACCAGATATGTGTGATGTCATTCTGTAATCCATCACTGAAATGGTGTTTTAATACTAGATAAGACATAAGTCTCTGTGTAGTCTGTTTTTGTAACCTGACAAAGAAGGATCTTTCACCCACTTCATCTTGCCTTGCTTTAGTAAGTAACCAGGGAATAATAATCTTTAGATCAGTCAGGAAAATGTAGTGAGATTAGTTAAGTACTGTTTTTCCTGTAACTGTGTGAATCTATCCATCTGCATTATTTTTAATATTTCCTGTGACTGAAACTCTGGTGTTTATTGTCAACAGATATTTACTATTTTCATGTCCTTTTATTATTTATTAAATATATTTAAATTTCTCATTGTGGCTGGTTCTTTAGAGAATATTTTAAACTTTGAGAGTGCTTATACTCAACTGGTGACACTGTGGCCACTCCTGAAAGCTTTGCATTTGGTCAAAATACTACCATTTATATTGGTATCAATTTCATTCAGTATAATTGGGCACCCTTGTAAGAACCTTAGAGTAGCTTTGGAGTGTCTTGTGGCAGTAACTACTTTATAGTCTGGACAAAGGGGTATAGCTAGTAAATCTGTGCCAGCCTTTCCCAAGTGTGTGCGTGTGTGTGTGTGTGTGTGTGTGTGTGTGTGTGTGTGTGTGTGTGTGTGTGTGTGTGTGTGTCAGCCACTTGGAGAAGGGACACAGAGCACTGGTTTCACAGAGAGGGTGTTGGAGGACTTTTGGCTTGGACATTTAGCTGAGGACTCAACACTATAGCTGTCCTAGAGAGAGAGAGACCCCAGCACTGAGTGTATTCCCTGTGTGCGCTTAAGGGGAAACTGTGCTTGATGCAGTGAGCTGCATCTGGAAATACTGTGTGTATCTATTTTTGTTCCAAGTGAACATACCTCACCAGAGTCAGTGGTGAAGATTCAGGCTCCTTGATTACTGGCCCTGATTAGGGATGTCACAGAGGGAATAACAAAATGAAATGAGAAGGGGTGTGAGAGAGCTGCATGGTTCATATAATGTGACCAGTGTGAGTGCAGCTACATTTTGTTTGGGTGAAGAGGTGTTCCTTGAGCTGTTGTCTGAAGTCAGAGTACTTTTGGATGTTTCTAAATGAGAGGAATAGTATCCCATAATTCAGATGCTTGGATGGAGAATGCATCATCAGAGTAATACAGTTTATTTTTTTGGAGTTAGTAATGTGGGTTGAGATTATATGACAGAGTTTTGGTAAAAGGTTATGAGTGAGTGGGGAGGATGTCTCAGGAGAAACAGCTTTGTAAATTAGTGATCCTAGTAGGAGGTTGGCTCACAAATGTACTAGAAGCCATTTAGCTTTGGCAAAAGTTAGGCAGTGGTGTTTATTAATGGTGGAATTAGTAATGAACTGGCAGTTTTTATTGGAAATGGTTTGCGAGGTGGTGGATTTTTCTTTGAGGCTGCAGCTATTATGAGTAGCCCATATACAACTTGAGACGAAGAGTTTTATTTTGCCTATGGCAGCTTTGGCTGGCTTGGACAGAAGAGGTGATAACTTGTTTGCCCACAACAGTAGTGTGTTGATCTTTTTGCATGTGTTTTGAATGTATAGTTGAAAGCTGAGAGTGGTCTAGCCAAATGCCAAGTTGTATGAAGGATGTGGTAGTTTTTTTGGTGGTATCGATAACATCTTTAAAATTAAGGAAGCTGGGGCCTTTGGCTGTTTTTGGTTGGTACAAAATAGCGCTGATTTTGTTTTTCAGGGACCAAGTTTAATTTCTAATAATCATTGGTTGAGGGTTTGGAGGTTATTGCGCAGCTCAGTTTGTATAATAGAGTTGGAGTTGTTTGAGGTATTTGTGGTTGATCAGATGGGAGTTTCTTGATAAACACAGAAAATAACAGAGGGGCTAAAGTAGAACCCTGGGGAACTCTTTCGTCAGAGGAGCTGTTTCAGAGGCGGTAGTGCCCACTTTCACCTTGAAGGATCTACTGGTGAGGAAATTTACAAAGCAAGGTTTTTGCATTCTCGCTGTCTATTTCAATTAGTTTGTCAAACAGTAAGTTATGGTCAATTAGATCAAAGGCTTTTGCGAGGTCAATAAAGATAGTTCCTATCAGTTTGCCTTTGTCCATATTGTACAGGATGTCATCTGTGAGGGACTACAGAGCTACTGTGGTGCTCCATCCAGACCATACTTGCTTCCTGAACAGAAGATGGTATTGATGTTAATAATCAGTAATCTGGTCGTAGATATTTTTTCCAGTATTTTACCTAAAGTGGGTATACTGAGATAGGGTGGCATTGCTAAGCAGATGGTTTGCGTAGTTTTGGAATAAGAGTGTGTATTAGCTCTTTTCTATATATGAGGCATAACCTTATTAGTTAAGCATAGGTTGTATATGCAAGTGAGGGGGTGGGAGATGAAGTCCTTACAAATGTGAATTAACCAAGGGGCTAGGTCACCTGAGCCTGGGAGAGTATATATTTATATTTACTATATTTGTGTTTCTGTCTCTTAGGTTCCAATCTTTTTTAAGTGGAATAGTGGTAGGTAGTTGGTAAAATGGTCAAAGTTCTCACCTCATAGGCACAAAGTACAGGATTTGATTCTAACCACAAGTTATTGTATAGGCTTCAAATGACTCATGCAGGGCAGTTAACCTAATATTCACCTATGCTGTGTTTTAAGTCTTTTATCCAAGACTTGGAGAGGCGCGGAACTGTAAGTAAATAGCTTTTCATCCAAAAGGAAAGAGAATTAAACTATTTTAATTATTTCAATTCTGCTTAAATATTTAAATTGCACCAACAGTAACCTGCATGGTAATACTGCTTTATATTTACCTGCTCTGTTCCATCTGTTTGCATTTTTACTTTGCTATGGGACCTTAATCTTGTATTTTAATTAGCAGTTATGGGAATATTGTGTTTCTCTATTATACTGCACTTCTGCTTCCACAAGTACAATTACTTGTAAAAGCTATCTGTATTTTAAATACTGCTGGCCCATTGTCTTGTAGTTTATTCAAAGTTGTGGAAGAACTGTGTACTACTTTCTGGGTTTGAGCCTTAGTCATTCATTATTTTCATAAACAGTGTTACTCATAAATCTCTGCACAGTCAGCAGCCTTAAACTGTAGTAAGACAATACTGACAAAACTGTCTCTGCTCCAGTTTGTGCTTCAGCGCTTTTATATTCTGCTTGTCTTTCACCTGCTTAAAGTTTCATTCTGCCCCATCCTCACAAAATCATTAGGCTAATGTTTCTGAAAGAGCTTCAATATTGCCTTCATTTGATTGGCTGGCTCTCTACCTAGCCTCCTATTAACTGCAAAGAGCTACCCCCACCCATTGTCTTTTATCCAAAACTTGGAGAGATGTGGAACTGTAACTAACTTTTCAAAAAGGGGAAGAGGATTAAATTATTTCAGTTCTGCTTAAATATGTAAGTTGCACTTCTACTGATGTGTGGTAATACTACTTTGTATTTTTCTGCTGTGTTCCATCTGTTTGCATTTTTTAGTTTGTTCTGAGACCTTAGTATTGTATTTTATTAAGCAGGTGTTTTTTACATTATTCTGCACTTCTATTTCCACAAGTAGAATTACTTGTACTTTTGTACTTTAAACTCTGCTGGACCCTAGTCTTGTAGTTTATTCACAGTTGTGTCATTCATTATTTCATTCTTTTCCATAAACCAGTAAACTTCTACACAATCAGATGCCTTAAGCTGTAGTAGAAGTTCAATAGCGAGAGAGTTGTCTCTGCTCTAATTTGTGCTTCATGGCTTTTATATTCTGTTTATTTTTTACCTGCTTACAGTTGCCTTATGTGTCTACCCCATATCCCACTAACACATTATGTTAAAGTTTCTGAAACAGCTCCAGTAATGCCTTTATTTGTTTGGATGGCTCTCTAGCTAGCCTGCTTGTTCTTCCCAACCCTCCCACCATTTGGTTGCTATAGTTTTATAAGGTTGTGTCTCTGGCCTCCGTCCCCTCTTTCATTGCTACTGACTGTTGTATAAGCTATTTATGTACTCTTCCCACCCACTGTTTCCCGTAGATCCATGACACTGAGTACCCACCCAGCAAATCAGTATTGCTCTTGAGCAAATCTCCTTTACCACATACTGTCTGCCCTTTTTCCAGGAGCTCAGCAAGGCTTGGAACCCTATCTACATTCCAGAAGTGTTTTACTTGTATTCAGTGCCATCCAATCAAAGTTAAAAATCTTTGATTGCTAAATCGCACTTAAGTTATTTTGAGTTTCCTGCTTTTATGTGTGCATTTCACTTTTTTTTGTACAAAAAAATCTTCATCTCACTGTTACAGCTGTAAGACTGTCTTGAAATTGCCTTCAGCAAGGGATTTCAGCTAGTTGTTTAAGTGGTTTTTGGTAGCATTGAACTTGTAGGTCTCTTCTACTTTGTTTTTTTTTTTTTTACATTATTAGGACTGGATTTAATCATCTTGTGAAAGGAGGTGTTTACCTGGTATATCTGAGTTTGGAAATACACAGGACGACTCATAGTGTAGTAATTGTATCAGCCAGAGGGCTCATTAGTTGGCTTTCCATTTTTTTCTGTGCTGCTATAAATTTTGAGTTTGCATGGGTTAGGAGTGCCCGATACAGTAGCTAACACCTAGAAAGCATAATTTCCCAGTAGAATTGCCCACAAAACTGTACCCTGTAAAGCAGCAATATAGCGCAACTACCTTGTTACAGCAAGTTTACAGCAGCTAGTTAGGAGTCAAATGGCAATATCTACAGATTTAGCAGAATTCAGTATTATGTAAACATTAACGTTAACAGTATTTAGTACTGTTTAGCATAATCTGCTCCAATAAAGCACCTTTTTAGTCTGCACCAACAAAGTACCCATAATAGCGTTCTATCCCCAATACAACACTCTCTTGCAGCTCACAAATCAAAGAACTGGACAGTACGGATATGCAATTTCCTAACTTCTCTATAGCCAGCTTGGAGGTTTACTGGCCATCTTGAGACAATGTAGCAACTGTCTCACGTTTCAGGAACAACAAATGGTGTACAGAGTAGTAAAAAGCACCAGTAACGTCTGAAGAAGTCTTGGATGATGAAAGCGCTTGACTGTGTTTTTTATTGACCTTTTATTGACTCTTTACTCGTGTGTGGAATAAAAATAGAAGTTATGTTCTTACCATAACGTTCCATGTTAGTTGTCTTCTTCTCGCCTTCTTTCTTGCTGGATGGGTTCGGAGCCGACCTCGGCTCCCGGGCCACTCTAAAAGCTCGAGAGTTGGTTCCACCGGCTCGAGGCTGCCCCTATATCCCACAATGCTAGGCGTGAATTACCTCAGATCTCGTTTGTGAGCTAGGCCCAGCTAAAAATACAACCAGGAATACTGGAAAATTTCCACCTCTAAAAACAATGGGAAGAGAAAGGGTGACCTAAGCCTGACTCTAGGAAATATGCACAGCAGAGCATATACCTATCGCAAAGAGGTGGTAGAAAGAGAGGTCACAATCAAACTCCTCTAGATCTGTCCAGGCCAGGGGAAGGAGGGTGGGGCCTTAAGAAAGAAGGCGAGAAGAAGACAACTAACATGGAGCGTTATGGTAAGAACATAACTTCTATATGTTAAGTTGTCTATCTCCTTCATTCTTGCTGGATGGGACCGTCCCCAGCACCTTGTCCCGGGTGGCCTAACGGAACAGACTCTTGAGAACAGTGGAACCAAAGTTAGCTCTATGCCTAGAAGCTAAATCCAACTTATAATGAGAAATGAAAGTGTGAGGAGTAGCCGCTGCACAAATGGTGTCAATAGGCAGTCTGTCTTGGAAGGCTATAGAAGTAGCCAAAGCTCTGGTGGAATGGGCTTTAGGTTTGTTAGGCAGCTTTTGGTGTCTAATTTCATAAACAAGGGAAATCAGAGATGTCAGCCATCTAGATAATGATACCTTTGAAACTGAAAGTCCTTTTCTGCCTTCTGCATAGGAGACAAACAGATGGTCAGATTTTCTGAATTGTTTGGTTCTATCCAAATAGTACCTTAACTGACGATGAACATCTAGCCAATGCAATTTTTGTTCAGACCTATTAGAATATTCTGGAAAAAACACAGGGAGGTCAATGCTTTGATTTAGGTTAGACGCTGAGGCTATCTTAGGTAAAAAGGACGGGTTGGTTCGTAAAGATACCCTGTCCTTATGGAACAACAGATAAGGAGGTCGACAGCTGAGTGCATGAAGTTCTGAAACTCTTCTAGCTGAAGTAATAGCTACCAGAAAGAGAGTCTTCCATGATAGCAATTTTAAAGAACAGGAGGCTGCAGGTTCGAAGGGAAAGAATCAAAGAACTAAGAACTAAATTTAGGTCCCAAGGAGGAGGAGGATTTCTTATAGGGGGTCTGAGTAGAAAAACTCCTTTCAAAAAGGCTTTGCAAAGCTTGTGGGACATTATGGCAGATTCTGAAATGCCCACATGAAAGTTAGAAATAGCTGCCAGTTGAACTTTAAGAGTAGAAGGAGATGAACCTGCATGGAAGATTTCAGCTAGAAAATCAAGGACCATTTGGATGGAAGCAGTGAAAGGATCTATGTCCTTCCTTGAGCCCAATGAAACGTTTCCACTTACTCAAATAAATCTTTCTAGTGGAAGATTTATGGGAAGCTATCAAAATATCTCGAACAGAGTGAGATATATGAGGAAGCCTGGCTAAGGTTGGAATTGGAGGAACCAAGCAGTGAGGTTCAGAGAGGGAAGGGAGCGATGAAACTGACCCAACTGATGGATCAAAATATCTGGAACTAGGTCCAGATGCCAAGGTCGCTCCAACAGAAAATGATGTAGAAAGGGGAACCAAACCTGTCGAGGCCAGTAAGGAGCAATGAGGATCAACGAGGCCTTCTGAGCGATAGCTTTCTGTATCACTTGAGAGATTAGTGGAAAGGGAGGAAATGCATACAGAAGTCCCCGGGGCCAAACTTGGACTAGAGCGTCTCTGCTGGGCTGGCCTGGTAAAGGCAAAGGGTGAAAAAATCTCTGCACTTGCTGTTTTGGGGAGTAGCAAAAAGGTCGCAGCAAGGCTGACCCCACTTGAGAACAATTTCTCTCACAACAGAGTCTTTCAGAGACCACTCGTGAGGCATGAGGATAGCTCTGCTCAACTTGTCAGCGATTTGATTGGACTTCCCGGGGATCTGCGTTGCTATCAGAAACCGCTGAGAAGAAATCGCCCATTGCCACAGTCTGAGTGCTTCTCGACACAGGGGGTAGGACCTGGTTCCGCCTTGTTTGTTGATATACCACACTACGGACATATTGTCCGTCTGGATTGCTATCGTTCCCAAGGGAAGAGAGTCTTGAAGGGCTTGCAACGCTAAAAGCACTGCTCTCATCTCTAGAACATTTATGTGCAAGTGGCATTCGTCTGGTTGCCATGTGCCCTGGACAGTTCTGCCCTGATAATGTCCCCCACCCGATCAGGAGGCGTCCGTTGTCAGAGTAGCAACGGAGGGGAAGGAACAAAGGGTCTTCCCAATAAAAGTTGAGGGGAAGACATCCACCACAGAAGATGATTTCTGCATGTTTGCGTGATCATAATGGTGTGGGACATCAGAAGTTGCTGGTATGACCATTGCGTGAAGAGCATCCATTGAAGGATTCTCATGTGGAATCTGGCTAATGGAAGCAGAGATAATCCCCAACACTTTCAGAACTAACCTGGCTTTGATTCTGTTGCTGCTGAAGAGGAGCGAGACCAGTTTGTGTATGTCTGCTATTCTCTGATGTGTTAGTCTCGCAGACATGTTGACTGTGTCTAGATTTGCGCCTATGAAGGTAATAGTACGACAAGGCGACAAAACAGACTTTTCGCAATTTATTGAAATGCCTAACTTTTGACAAATGCGAAAGGTGTAGTCCCTGGCCATTGGAAGAAGATGCTTGGTGGGAGCTGTGAGGAGCCAGTCGTCCAAATATGGAAACACCTGGAATCCTAAATGTCTCAGGTGAGAAGCTACCACTGCCATGCATTTGGTAAACACCCGGGGGGCAGTGGTGAGACCAAAGGGCAGGGCCCTGAATTGAAAATGACTGGTTCCCAGCCTGAAGCGGAGGAATCTTCTGGAGCGTCTGTTCATTTTTATGTGATAGTATGCATCCTGAAGGTCTATAGAGCACATCCAGTTTCTCTTTCCCAATAGGGGGAGGATGGACTGCAGCGTGACCATCCGAAATCTTGTTTTCTTGACTGACTTGTTCAAGATACTGAGATCCAAAATTGGTCTCCAGTCCCCTGTTTTCTTTGGAACTAAAAGAACCTGGAGTAGATTCGGATCCTAGTTGGTCTGCTGGAACTGGTTGAATTGCTCTTTTTGCAAGCAGCTTTGAAATTTCCAAAGCTGCAAGATCCCTTTGAGCGGGTGGAACATCTGGAAGGGATTTTTTTGATTGGTTTGGGATGCGAACGAAGGGAATGGAATAACCTTCGGAAATGATGGACTGTACCCACTTGTCTTGAGTCAGGGATAGCCAGGCTTCTGGGTACAGTGACAATCTTTCCCGGACCGCCCCCGAAGCTGGACAGCCGCGCAACATCTCAGGGATGCTGAAAGGGCTTATCGGAAAAGGTTTCTCGATTGCCCTGGTTCTCTGGGCCCCTCTGCCTCTAGGGCGGCGTCTACCATTATTGTTCCCTCCTCTGCCTCTGGAGGGAACCGACTCTGTCGTCAGGCAAATTCCCTTGAGATTGTTTGGAACCACATTTTCCCACTTTTCTGGCCTTTGGGGTAAGGTCTAGAAGGAGTAGAAAAACGGACTCCGACGACAGATAGAGTTTTGCCATCCATCTCGCACCTAGTCAAGGTTTCTTTCACTTGAGGACCAAAGAGAGATGATCCATCGAACGGGGAGTTAGTGAAAGACGTTTTAAAGGTGTCCGCAAAATTGCATAGTCGCATCCAGGCATGCCGGCGTAAGGCAACACCTGTCCCTGCGGCCCTACTCACTCCATCAGCCGCATATGAAAGGAGGCGCATGGAGGAGTTAGCTATCAAATTAAGGGTAGTCAGCTGGGTGTTCATTTTGTCCTGAAAATCTGCAGCTGTAGTATCCTTCAACATCTCACTCGCTTCCTTGATCAAGTCTCTCTGGGGACGGGTGAAATGGCATAGGTAGTTCAGCGAACGCATAGCAAAGGTCGCTGACGAGAACATCCGCTTCCCATACCTGTCCATAGACCTAGATTCTTTGTTAGGGGGATGAAAAGGCACTGAAGGATCAGCTAGTTCCTTCTTGGTGGCAGCAGCTACCACCATAGCATCCACAGAAACACCTTTTGTGAGAAATTGTTTGTCAGTTGGTGCTGTTATAAATTTGGAAGGTCTCCTGGGGGTAGGGTCCACTGAATCAGGAGCCGTCCAGGCCTTCTTGCCACCACCTGCATGAGGGGATCAAAGGGGGACACCCAGGAGGTGGAAGGGCGAGAGCCAAAGCGCCTCAAGATACACAGATTCATCCTCCGAAGGGTTAAGGGCTGGCCAATTTCCCTCTGTTTCAGGATCTCTAGAATGTCTGCGAAGGAGACATCTTCAGACGGGAACGTGGGAACCCTCGAATCCTCTAAATCTGTGTCAGAGGTGACAGACTCAGGTGAGTCTATGTGCTTCCTCTTACACTTTCTCTTCCTAGGGGCTCCCCTGCCAATTCAGGGAGGCCTCGGAAGAGGATGAGATCCCACAGGGGATTCTTGAGGAGCTGGCTCTCTGCGGTCTGGGATGAGGGAGTGAGTCGACATAACCAAAGGCACCGAAGAGGAGGCGGGCGGAGCCGACTGTGGAGTCGAACAAGGTTCCAACACACTCCGCATGACCTCGAGCACCCCTGTCTGGCAGAGCCAGAGGTCCCCGCTCCGAGAAGCTGAGAACCTCCCTCGGCACTGACAGAGATGGCTCGAGGCCGATGTCGGAGCCGAACTCACCAGCCGAAGCACCGAGAGGAGAGGGGGTCAGACAAGGGTCCGATGCCACTCACCCCCGAGCCGGCGAGGTAAGCCGGTGCCAAGATTCTTCAAAGAAGAAATCGGAGCCGGCAGCGGAGCCGAAGACAATTGTATCGGCTCTGGCGCTACCACAGTCTCGGTCCGAGCGCCCGGCTCGAACTCAAAGGAGTCGGAGGAGGAATATTTATAGGAATAAGTTGAGGCATCGACTGATGAGTCGGGCTCTGGAGCATTTGGGCCAGTGCCTCGGACTTTAAAAGTCGACTCACTACCCTCTGGAGGTCATGATCTGAGAGCCTCGATGACCTGGAGGAGTGAGATCTGTGGCTCCGTTCAGACAGCAAGGGAGACGCTGGAGCCGAATGAACGGAGCCAAGGGACGGTGACCTCGATCTCTTTCTAGATGTCGGCTCCGATGGTCTGATCGGAGCTGACCCAGGAATCTCTAATGCCTCGGCTCCGGCGGAGCCGAGGAACCACAGATACTGTAGTCAAAGACTCATCGGCTCCAGCCGGAGCCGATGAAGCAGCAGGCTTCGAAGCCCTAAGCCTCGACTCTGAAGCTGGAGCCGAGGTCTTGGAAGCCTTAGAAGGTTTCCCCGATGTAACAGAAAGGGAACCTTCAGGCTTAAGCAAACCCCTTAATATGAGTTTGTTTCTTCTTTCCTGCAGGACTCTAGGGCTGAAGCCATGGCATACAGCACAAGAGTCCTGCAGGTGTAAAGGTCCCAGGCAATACACACAAGAAGTGTGACCGTCTGTCAGAGACATTTTCTGACAGCACGAGTCACACTTCTTGAAGCCTGAGACCTTTGAATCCTTGGACATACTCAAGGAACCGAAGTGTAATCACACACAGAAACACACACACACAGATTACACTGATAGAAGTCTAAGTAGAATTATTTAAAACAAAACTTCTGAAAGGTAAGTTAAGTTAAATATATCCTAACCAAAACACATACACACCCTAAGGGAGGGAAGGAAGGGCCCGAAGGCCTAGGGAAAGAACTTAATAGTTCTTGAGAAAAAAAGGGGCTGGATAAAAAGGTAGAAGGGATAATATCCACTACACTAAGGGTAAAAGAGAAATAAACTAAGCTAGCGTAAGTTTAAAGTTATTAAACTAATCTAACTTTGACTAACCTGGAGCCGGTAGAAAAACACCTCGATCGCTGTAGCGGCAAACGAGATCTGAGGTAATTCACGCCCAGCATTGTGGGATATAGGGGCAGCCTCGAGCCGGTGGAACCAACTCTCGAGCTTTTAGAGTGGCCGAGTCGGAGCCGAGGTCAGCTCCGAACCCATCCAGCAAGAATGAAGGCGAGATAGACAACTTAACATCCTTTGTTATTGGAACTACTGAGTCCAGTCTTTGGCTACTGGTTGAGTGGTGTTTTTGACGTAACTGTCTCATGTTTACTGACAAACACTTAATCCTTAAAGAACAGACACAGCATTCAAGAGGTGTACTTACACAATGATACTGGAGTCTAGACTTTAACATACAAGTACACATCAGGTTGTAGAAATCATGCACATAACACCCACCTCACACAGCACACAACACACACGTAGACTAACACATGCTGAGGAACTTAAAAGCAATCTTCCTAAACAACAAAGATCACCAAGACTGCCCCACTGTCAAAGCTATGCCTCAGCAAACCCAAAGGCATTCAGAAAAAACAGCACCTAACACCACACGTACTGTCACTCTCAATGGAACCCCAAAGGTAAGTAAATAGGCTGAACAAGGAGAAGAAAACTGTTAGTTGCTTATCTGGAACCAGAATCTGACAAATCTCACACACACACACAAAACATACACACAACACACACACATGTCATTACGCCACAAATACCAGTATGATTCCATCATAGTCCACGTAGTTATAAATGACCTGAGATACACCTCCCTGGACTATACAAAGAGAGACATTACGGAGCTTTCAGATGGTGTGCATCTCAGGCTAATATGAGCCTAGCACTGAGCAGCATATTGCTATCACTAATGATGAAGCCACAATATGAACAAAGAAATGATTGAGTTCAACAACTGGCCGTCTTTCTGATGTCAATCTAGGGGGATCCAGTATTTCTCAGCTTGGGAGGACATAGTTAACAGACCACGTTGCTTTACCAAGCATGGTCTGCACTCTCTCCTCTAGGCTTTTGAATACTGGTTAAAACTTTATCCGTACCCATAGTGCTTTTTTTAGGCAGTGCCGAACTGACAAACCTACCGACATAGCAAAATCAACACAACTGAACCTCAAGGTGTTACTGCTCAATGATAGAAGTGTAAATAAAAAAAAAAATACACTACACTCCCTTCAAGCCCGCTTCACAATCAAGAATACAGACATCGGTGCAGTTACCAAGACATGGGTTAAAGAGGCAGAGAGTACCCCGGCAGGGCAAGTTTCAGTGCCATTCACATTTTTAGACCATTAGCTGCACAGAAAAGGGCTAAAGGAGGAGGTTTCTCAATATACATCAACAACAAACATACCTATAGGTTGATCAAACAGGATGACATACTGGAGTTCCTCCATGTGCAGATCACCATAAACAAAATCCTGTACCATATCCTAGCCTAGCTATAGGTCACACTCCCATGTCCCAAGAAGCTCACAATGCACACCCAGCATGTGTCATACTTGGACCTAATAGAGACATTTAACCATCCAACCTAACACCCTACTCAAGGGAGACTTTAATTACCCCTCTACAGACTCAGAATCCTACACAGCCCAAATCTACAGGCACAGAGACTCCTGGACTTCATAAACACAAGTACCCTTGACCGAACAGTGAATACGCCCACTAGGTGCTTCAACATACTAGATCTTGTGCTTAAAAATATCGGAAAATGCTGCAGCCCCAATGTCTCATCCTCTGTCTCATCCTCCCTGGTAAGGTCCAACCAGAAATCTGTCAAAATCGAAATCAAGTCCATAATCCCATTAAAATCAGTAACATTTAGGAAATATTTTGAGGCAAAGTACCTTTTACTAAGTGATGGTTTGTCAAGATTCAATGCCCTTCCAAATCCAAAGAACACATCAGTCTGTGCTGAACTGCTCTCAGAAACTCTCTACAAACATGTCACTGACTGCATACAGGCTGCTGTACTTACCCAGAAGTAAGCCCAGGAATAGACTCAACAACAAACGCCCTCATGGCATCCCAAATTAAACAAAATGTACAACAAAGGAAAAATAAATTACAGCAAAAAATAAGGAAGGGTAATTCCCATAAAGACAAAGTCTCTCATCAAAGTAAATAGGCAACTAAGAGGGCTAATTAGGTCAAGCCAATCCCTACAAGCCTTGTACTGGCTTGAATTTCCGAACCTATTAAGGTACCATCAACTCAGCCTAGCTCATCTAATTCTGTACTATCCCAAGAAAACACCGACCTGACTGGGATGCTGAACTTCTACAATTCAAACAGACAACTTTGGTCCTCCAACAAAGCTTTAATTGAAACCATCACATGCAAAAGCAACTCCGGGGAATCACTATTTGCCCATGAAATATTAAAAATATGAAACAACATTCCCCCTGACCTCAGACTACAAAACTCCACACCCTCCTTCAAAAGTCTACTTAAAACATACCTCTTCACCAACCATCTATGCAACTGTAATTGATCCCCTGAAGCCTCATCCACTCACTATTTCTACAACCAATCTGTCCTGGACAACACAAACACCACCATCTAACTATACCTATCCATGTGTGAGCAATTACCTATATATGAGTGAGTGTGTGTGTGTGTGTGTGTGTGTGTATGTATATATATATATATATATATATATATATATATATATATATATATATATATACATATATATATATATATATATATATATATATATATACGGATCTAGGACTATTGAATGAAAGTCCAATAGTCCAAATCCACAGTCACCAAACACACTTTAAGGAAAGTGCTTTCACAGAAAAAGCGCTTTTGTTAAAGTGTGTTAAAAAAAAAAAAAAACAAAAACATTACTTTTACATTTTACTTATATATATATATATATATATATATGTGTGTGTGTGTGCATATATATATATATATATATATATATATATATATATATATATATATATATATGTGTGTGTGTGTGTGTGTGTGTGTGTGTGTGTGTGTGTGTGTGTGTGTGTGTGTGTGTGTGTGTGTATATATATATATATATATATATATATATATATATATATATATATATATATATATATATATATATATATATATATATATATATATATATATATATATATATATGTATGTGTATATGCTCTTACATGTATAGTTTCTTGAATGTATATATGGAAACTTAAACATTTATATGCTCTTATTCAATTGTGAAATATCTTGGAATGCTTTACCAGGTTCTTATCTACTCTCATTGTATATTTTGTACATTTGTAATTTCAACCAAAAGGGGGAATATCCACTTATTGTATACTAACTGCTGTAAAGTCTACAATCCGTATGCTTCTACTCTGTAATGTCTCTTTTTTAAATTTTTCTTTTCTCTGTAAACTTATGGAGTTTTTCTCCACAGGACTCCGATGAAAATGGACACTTGTCCAGTCGGACTCTCCTGGCAAACAAATGTTAAATAAATAAATAAATAAATAACTTTGAGCTTAAGACAGCCTTCCAAGTGAAAGATAACCATAAGGCCTTCTACAGCTATGTTACAAACTTCAGGGCAGCACAGAGCAATGTGCTGAACTGGTGGTTAATGGTGCCAGATTCACATAGCCTATTGATATAGCAAACCTGTTAGTGAACAAATTCAGTTCCAACTTTACCCTACCCTCACCACCAGCCATCCCTTCAACAATACCCTCAAACAAAATACCTCTAGCTATAAATAGGGAGCACATACTAGCTGCAGTCACTAAAGCCAAGAATATGCTCTCAGCGGGTCTTGATAACATCTCAAGATGCCTCCTGAACAGTCTAAAATATGACTTATCAGGACCCCTGGAGTCATTATTTACCTATAATCTTAAAACGGGCTTTGCACCATGTGAATGGAGGACTGCAACAGTCACCTGCCTTCATAAGGGAGGACCTTCAAAAGATCCAGGAAACTACAGACTCATTAGACTGACTAGTCTTATTTGCAAACAATGGAAAGAATTATCATGGAAATTATCAACGAGCACATAGGAGACCTCCAGAAACTGGATCCATTCCAATTTGACTTTCTTAAAAGAAGGTGATGCTTACTGAATCTGGGGACGTCTTTGAAAAGGTCACTAAGGCAATGGATGAGGGGAAAATGGTGCATACTGCCAACCTAGATCTTGCTAAATGATTTGATACAATACCCCACTCGGGTACTGTCAAAAAACTTACAGAACTAGATATAATAAGAAGTTATGTACCTACCATAACGTTCCATGTTAGTTGTCTTCTTCTCGCCTTCTTTCTTGCTGGATGGGTCCGGAGCCAATCCTCGGCTCCGACTCGGCCTGTATTATAGCTCGAGAGCTATTTTTTACCGGCTCGAGGCAGCCCTATATCCCACAATACCATGCGCTAACTCCCCAGATCTCGTTTGGCAGCTAACACATAGCATAGAATTTTTTGTTACCAACAAAAAAACAATATATATATATAAACAGTCTCCCTGGCAATAGTAGTCATGATATGGGAACCTTGGAAAAAGGGGCAACATCATGAAATAGAAGGATCTCAGAACCTTCAAGTCTGTGTAGGCTAGGGGGCAGGAGGGAGGGACGCAAGAAAGAAGGCGAGAAGACAACTAACATGGAACGTTATGGTAGGTACATAACTTCTTAATGTTAAGTTGTCATTCTCGCCTTCATTCTTGCTGGATGGGACAGCGTCCCTAGCACCTTGGTCCTGGGTGGCTCAACGGAACAGACTCCTGAGTACAGTGGAGCCAAAGTCAGCTCTATTTCTGGAGGCTATATCCAGTTTGTAATGGGTAATAAAGGTATGTTGAGAAGCCCAAGTAGCTGCTGCACAAATGGCATCTAAAGGTAACCTTGCTTGAAAGGCTGTTGAAGTTGATAGCGCCCTGGTTGAATGAGCCTTAGGTTTTGAAGGAAGTTGTTTATGTCTCAACTCGTAGATAAAGGTAATGATGGAAGCTAACCATCTGGAAAGGGTTACCTTTGAAACTGGAAGTCCTTTCCTCCCGTCAGCATAAGAAAGGAAGAGCTGTTCTGACTTCCTGAATTGTTTTGTTCTGTCTAGATAATACCACAATTGGCGATGAACATCCAAGGAATGTAGTTTCTGTTCAGCCCGGTTTGAATAATTTGGGAAGAAAACCGGCAAGTGAATAGTGTGATTCAGATTTGATTCAGAAGAAACTTTAGGTAGAAAGGAAGGGTTTGTTCTGAGAGCTACTCTGTCTTTATGAAAGACCAAATAAGGGGGACGGGTAGACAAGGCTTGAAGCTCTGACACTCTGCCGGCAGAAGTTATAGCCACCAAAAACAGAGTCTTCCAAGAGAGGAGCATGAGGGAACAAGAAGCTGCAGGCTCAAAGGGAGGAAGAATTAGTGAAGATAACACTAAATTCAGGTCCCATTGTGGAGGAGGATCCTTAATGGGAGGTCTGAGTAAGAAAATGCCCTTGAGGAAAGCTTTACAGAGTTTATGGGACATAATACAGGTTTCCGAACGTCCTACATGGAAATTGGCAATAGCCGCTAGTTGAACTCTAATAGTGGCTGCCGATGAACCTGCATGAAAAAGCTCTGCCAGAAAATCAAGAACTTTGTGAATTGGAGCATTAAAAGGGTCAAGGACCTAGCTTGTGCCCAGAAAGAAAAACGCTTCCATTTGCTCGCATAAGTCTTCCTGGTATTAGACTTATGGGAGGCAAGAATAATGTCACGGACAGGAAGAGAAATGAAGGGAAGCCTGGCTATGGTTGGAAGTGGAGCAACCAAGCTGTGAGGTTGAGGGACTGAAGAGACTGGTGCAGCTTGCCCGTCAGATGGGTCAAAAGATCTGGAAGTGGTTCCAGATGCCAGGGCTGTTCCAGAAGGTATCGGTGCAGGAACGGAAACCATACTTGTCGAGGCTAGTAAGGAGCAATGAGGATCATTTTGGATCTCAATGCGGTTGCTTTCTGAATTAACTTTGGGATCAACGGAAAAGGGGGAAAAGCATATAGAAGACCCCGAGGCCAATCGTGGACTACAGCGTCTCTGGGGGGTGGCCTGGTAGGGGGAAGAGAGTGAAGAAGTCGAGGCACTTGCTGTTTTGAGGTGTTGCAAAAAGATCGCAGCAAGGCTGGCCCCACTTCTGGAAAATTCTCTCTGCTACCGCTTGATTTAGAGACCACTCGTGAGGCATGAGAATTGTTCTGCTCAATCTGTCCGCTATGACGTTGGATCTCCCGGGGATGTGCGTTGCTATCAGAAACCATTGAGAGGAGATCGCCCACTGCCAAAGTCTGAGTGCTTCTCGACATAGGGGGTAGGACTTTGTTCCGCCCTGCTTGTTTATGTACCACACTACGGACATATTGTCCATTTGAACTGCTATAGTGCACGTGGGAAGAGTGTCCTGAAGGGCTCGCAACGATAAAAGCACTGCTCTCATCTCTAGGACATTTATGTGCAGGTGGCATTCTAATTGTTGCCACGTGCCCTGGACAGTCTTGCCCTGATAATGCCCCCCCCCCCGATCAGGGAGGCATCCGTTGTCACCGTGGCAACTGGAGGGGGAAGAACAAAGGGTCTGCCCTGAAGAAGTTGAGGGGAGATCATCCACCAGGCGAGGTGTTTCTTGCAAGTCGGGGTTATCAAGATGTTGTGAGTCATAGGAAGTTGTTGGTAGGACCACTGAGAGAAAAGCATCCACTGAAGAATTCTCATGTGGAAGCAGGCTAAGGGAAGAAGGCGAATCGCCGCTGCCATGAGGCCCAATGTTTTCAGTACTAACTTGACTTGAACTTTGTTGGACTGAATCAGAAGGTGGACATTCTGCCGTATATCTATCACTCTCTGAGGTGGTAAAGTTGCAGACATTTCTGTGGTGTTTAATACGGCGCCTATGAAGTTTATACATTGACAAGGTGACAAGAAGGATTTTGCAAAATATATGGAAATACCTAACCTGTTGCAAATGTGAATGGTGTAATCCCTGGTTATGATAAGATGCTGCTTGGTGGTAGCGGTAATGAGCCAGTCGTCTAAATATGGAAACACCTGGAATCCTTTTTGTCTCAGGTGAGCCGTGACCACTGCCAAACATTTGGTGAACACCCGGGGGGGGGCTGTGGTGAGACCAAAGGGCAGGGCTCTGAATTGGTAATGACTGGCTTCCAGCCGAAAGCGGAGAAACCTCCTGGAGCGCCTGTGTATCTTTATGTGATAGTACGCGTCCTGCAGGTCTAACGAGCACATCCAGTTGTCTCTGTCCAAGAAGGGCAGAATGGACTGCAGCGTTACCATCCGAAATTTTGTCTTCTGCACAGATTTGTTCAGTTTGCTGAGATGCAAAATGGTTCTCCAGTCTCCTGTCTTTTTTGGTACCAAAAAGAACCTGGAGTAGATTCCGGATCCTAGCTGGTCTGCTGGGACTGCCTGGATGACTCTTTTTTTTAACAGCATTTCTATTTCCAGCTGTGCCTAACCCTTTTGTCCGGGTGGTACATCTGGGAGGGGTCTTGGCAATTGGTTTGGAGGGGAAATGAAGGGGATTTTGTAACCCTCGGATATGATCAACTGTACCCATTTGTCTTGAGAGGGATTGCCAGGCTTCCGGGTACAGAGATAATCTTCCCCCGACTGCCTCCGAAGGTGGACAGTCGGGCAGCTTCTCAGGGATGCTGAAAGGGTTGGTCAGGGAAGGACTCCCTGGAACCCTGGTTCTGTGGACCCCCTCTGCCCCTGGGGTGGCGTCTATTGTTGTTCCCCCCCTGCCTCTAGGGAGAATTTCACCACGTGTGGCGGGCGCGACTCCCTGTGGTTTACGGAACCACATCTTTCCACCTTTCTGACTTTTGGTGTATGGTCTAGATGGTGTGGAAAAGTGGACTCCCACGGCAGAGAGAGTCTTACCATCTTGCTCGCACCTGGTGAGGGTATTCTTCACCTGAGGTCCAAACAATTCTGAACCATCAAAGGGGGTGTTGGTGAAGGATGCCTTGAAGGGAACAGCAAAATTACAGAGTCGCATCCACGCATGACGTCTGAACGCAACACCTGTGCCTGCGGCCCTACTCGCTCCATCAGCTGCATAAGAGATAAGCCGCATGGAGGAATTGGCAATGGAATTCAGGGTAGCCAGCTGGGAGTTAATCTTGTCCTGATACCCCGCAGCAGAAGGATCCTGTACAGTTTCACCCAGTTCTTTGAGCAAATCTCTCTGAAGGCGGGTGAAATGACATAAATAGTTCAGCGATCGCATAGCAAAGGTCGCTGAAGCAAATGTCCACTTACCGTACCTGTCCATGGTCCTGGACTCTTTGTTAGGAAGATGAACAGGTACAGAAGGATCAGCTAATTCCTTCTTAGTGGCGGCTGCTACCACCATAGCATCTACCGAGACACCTTTGGTGAGAAATGGCTTGTCCACCGGAGCAGAAATAAATTTTGAAGGCCTCCTAGGGGTAGGTTCCATGGAGTCAGGAGCTGCCCACGCCTTTCTGGCCACCACTTCCATCAGTGGACCGAAAGGGGGGGATACCCAGGAGGTGGAAGGCCGAGATCCAAAGGCATCAAGGTAAACCGACTCGTCCTCGGAGGGTTTGAGTGTGGACCAATTCCCCCTCTGTTTCAGGATCTCTAGTATGTCTGAAAAGGAGACATCTTCAGAGGGGGATCTGGGGGAGCCCTCAGACTCATCCAAGTCGGTGTCCGAGGTTAGAGACTCAGGGGAGTCTACGTGCTTCCTCTTGCACTTTCTTTTCCTAGGTGGCTCTCCTGAAGCTTCAGGAGAGGCCTCGGAGGAGGATGAGACACCCAAAGTGGGTACCCTATGCGTTGGATCTCTGCTATCAGTTGCAAGAGGATGGCCAGAGACCGTAACAGGCACTGTAAAGGGTGGAGCTGAAGAACCCAACCTTGGAGCGGACACTGGATCCAGCACGCTCCTCATCACCTCGAAAGACCCCCTATCAGGCACTGAAGACAGTCCCGGCTCTGAAGACACCAGAACCGCCCCCGGCACCGACAGAGAAGGCTCCGAGAATGATGTCAGGGCCGAACTAACCAGAGCCGATGCTCCGAGAGGGAGAACGGGGTCGGACAAGGGTCCGATGCTACTCGCCCCCTCGGAGCCGACAATGGAGTCTCGGCGCCCGGACTTCTCCACGGACGGTACCAATGAAGAAGTCGGAGCCAACGACGCCGGAGCCGAAGGTGGAAGTATCGGCCCCGACGTGGGCAAGGTTACGGTTCCGACAAACTCCGGCTCCGAACTCGACTGGAGAGTTGGAGGAGGAATCGAAGGCGGCAACGTGGGAGCCACAGTCTGGTGAGACGGGATTTGGAGCATTTGGGCCAGTGCCTGAGATTTTATGAGTCTACTAACCACCCTCTCGATATCGTGGTCGGAAAGCCTAGACGACCTGGAGGAATGAGTCCTATGACTCCGCTCCGATAGAAGGGGTGATCTTCGAGCCGATCGGACGGACTCTAATGAAGGAGATCTAGAGCGCTTGCATGCTGATGTCGGCTGCAATACACGTTTCTGAGCGGGTACGATCTTGCTTGCATCGGCTCCGACTAGAGCCGATGTCGGAGCAATCTCAGTTTCGCCAGCCCTCGACTCAGAAACTGGAGCCGAGGGCTTGGCGGGCTTAGACGACTTCCCCGAGCCAGACTTGGACAGGGAGTCATCGGGCTTCAATAAGCCCCTCAAAATAAGCTTATTACGACGCTCCTGCAGGACTCCTGAACTAAATCCGTGGCAGACGGAACAAGAGTCCTGCAGGTGCAAAGGTCCCAAGCAGTAGACGCAAGAAGTGTGACCGTCTGTCAGAGACATTTTCTGACAGCACGAGTCACACTTCTTGAATCCCGAGACCTTAGCGTCTTTGGACATTGTTACCCTAAAGACAGTAACACAGTCAGCACACACACACTCACTCGACTTTCACACAAGGGGGAGTTAAAGGGGCTGACTAAAACAACAACTCACACACACACAATAAGGGGGAGAGTAAACAAAAAACTAAAGCCCGTAGGCCTGATTATAAAAATTAACTAAAGGGGTGGGTAGGGCTTAACGAAAAATTACTAATAAGTAATTAGGTAAAACAATATCGATAGGGAACTAATCTAAAAAGAACTAACCTCAAGTTTAGGAAGAATTTGCTGAAATTTCTTTTACTGACCTGAGCCGGCAAAAAAAGGCAACCTCGCAGCGAAACGGCAAACGAGATCTGGGGAGTTAGTGCATGGTATTGTGGGATATAGGGCTGCCTCGAGCCGGTAAAAAATAGCTCTCGGGCTATAGTATAGGCCGGGTCAGAGCCGAGGATCGGCTCCGGACCCATCCAGCAAGAATGAAGGCGAGAATGACAACTTAACATCCCCCTTTACACACACTGGATAGCTAGCTGGATCACTGATAGGACCCAAGAGGTTAGCATCAGTGAGGCCACCTCCACAAAGAGGCCAGTTTCCAGTGGAGTCCCCCAGGGCTCTGTGCTGGGCCCACTCCTCTTTGGCATCTACTTATACGATGTCAAAGGCAAAGAACTTTGACCAACCAAGTTCACAGATGATTGCAAACTGGGAGCAGTCAATTAATTCTCCCAAGGTGAGAACACTCTTCAAGAAGGTCTAAAACAGAAAATGCTTGGTGCCAAAGCCATGGCTTTAAACTCAATGCAAAAAAATACATTATAGCACCTTTTGGGAAGTCTACCACCCCATGCAACTATGTCATCAATTAAACACACTTAAAAGTTGATTCACTAGTCAGGGATCTCAGAACTCATGTAGACAGTAACCTAGCCTTGGACCAACATGTGTCCACGATCATAAGAAATCATTCTATTATGCTGAACTTATAAGCAAGGGCATGTCATCTAGGTCCAGAGAGGTCATCATACCATTATACTCAGCCCTCATAAACTCATCACAGAGTATAATGGCCCCTTCAGTATGTACCTAATTAGACACTTGTGGCAAATGGAACGCCCACAAAGCTACAAGGGACTAAACATAATGCCCTACACTGATCACCTCAAAGTTATGTCTCTTTACTCGGTATCAGCTGATTTTTGCCTGGCATACAAGGCATTCCTGGACTGTGTTTTGATGAACCTTTTGCATATCTGCAAAACAAACAGCATCAAAACTACTAGATTAAAAGATGTACATTTTGCTTGTGACATAAATATGATATGTTGGAGAGACAGATATGTTTCTCAGAAACCCCCCATTCTCTGGAACAGGGTCCCCCATCCATGTGAAGCAGTGTTCCTCCCTATCCCTATTAAAGCACAACTTGGACCTTGGACCAATGGATGGGTAACAAGAAATTCACCCAGATTCGGCTCCTGTGTCTGTGACGGACAGAGGTAGTCAATTAAAACACCACCTTTATAAATCAAATTTGTGCTTCATGGCTAGGCATATGACGGTCCTAGTGGTCATTAAGAGTAGTATACACCTATGGACCTATGCAATGTAAAAGGGGTGAAGAGGGTGGCTGTGGGAGTGGTAGGTTTGTGGTGGTGTTGATGTGAGGCAGGTTGCTGAACTCACAGAGTAAGTCAGTGCGTGACAGTTTGTTGTGGTGTCTGAGTGGTTCATGGGAGTGGAACTGTGTTGAGTTTTTCAACCAGTCAATAAGTTGATTTCTCTTTTTTGGGTGTCTGTTTGTGTCTGTAGATGGACTGCTTTCCTAGACTGCATAGGTAGGTATATTTGGCTTGGGAATCTGTGGAAGAGATGCATTTCCAGTCGTGTCATGCTTCATCATGTAATCTGAGGAGGTGCTTTGAGTTTGTTAGATACCCCATCATGTTTATGAGGTCAAAGTAGCATTTGTACTATGGAAAACAATTTGTTTTGCAAGTGCAGTAGGATACTGATAAATGTGTTAGCTGCTTCATCTGAGTCTACTATGGAAAGTAAGTCAGACCAATCAAGGATGGCAAGGTGATTTTTATGATTAATGATACTCTGAGTTGTCTTGGGTCTGACGGTGATAAGTTTAAGTTTATATTTCAATATTAGATTATTTTCTGAGAAAATTATGGGACAGTGATCACTGAAGGAGGGTCCATGTATGGTGATCTTCGATATCATTGTAGGATTACTGAGCTGAACTTAGGTGGGCTACCAGCCACAACTCTGAGCTGAGATACCAGACGACTAGAGGCTTCTGAGTTTCCAAAAACCCATACGTTGCCTGTTTTTTGCTTATTTGTACTATTTACTGCACTTTTTTATTGCCTGCCACCTACTTTAATACTGTATTTATATAAAGTGTACTAACCTACACTGTTGTACTGCAATTGTCTGCCTTACTGTGCCTGTTAAATTTAATTGTATTGCAGTTTTCACTGTTCAGTAAGCTCTTTTTGCTATTTCCACTCTTTGTTAAGTATTTGCTGGTGTTTTTCCCTGTTGCAAAGCAATCTGTTCTGCTTGTTCTGGTTTTCCTGCCAAGCAGTGTTATAATAACTGATTTGTTAGCTATTTAAGAGTATCCTTGCTGATTTTCTGCTGTTTTAATTTTTTGTAGTGTCACCCTGCTATTTTTCTGCTGTGTTAAACATTTTCTAGTGGTTCCAGCTGAAATTACGGTAGACAGCAGCAGTAGTATAGTCCAGATACAGGTTTGCCACATCTGGGTCTGTTTGTAGTGGCTCCATGTTCTGAGCACATTTTTCCAGGCTATCATGGATTGGAAGGGCCTTTCTGCATTCTAGTGAGAAGACTGTGCTGATTGGAACCTGTCTAGTGAAGGGTGGTTGGTTTAAGGCTTGAAATAAGCATCCTCATTGGTCTTTTTGAAACTTTTAAAAGTTTTTTCAAGCGTTTAGCTTTTGTTATTTAAGCCCTGCATTTCAGCAGGTTTTTGCTTGTTTGCGCGTTGCACAGCAGAGCGCACCGCCACACAATTGCGTGCCATAGCCGGACATATTACATATTAATTAAATGTTTTTTCCCTTAGTTATAGCTGTAGCACATTAGTGTAGCCTTCATCCTTAGTACTTTCCCAGTCAAAGAAATACTGTCAGTGATCTGAAACCTATTAAATTACAAAAAACAACCCAGGCAGAAATATCCATTAACTAAGTTCCTCCTTGATCGATCCTGAAAAGCCCCCCCCCTCCAAGTAACAACAGTCTTCAAACTAGCATTATGGACAGTTGGACCACCTTTGTTTCTCCTGCCAACCTTGTTGAGTTGGGTCTCTTGAGGCAGTGTAGCAACTGCCTCATATACATCGACAACCCTCTACTAATAACTCACTCTAGAACAGTGTTAGAGATGCATCTATACCAAGAACCTTGAATCCATGCTCTCTCGCACTCAAAACAGTAACACGGAAGAGGCTGTCACCCACCTACCACTACACATGCACACAGTACCACTACTCCTACACACAGTATGTATCCAATACAAAAATCAACATACGCTGAGGTTCTCTCAGAAAACCTACAGAGACACCAGAGACCTCCAAAATGCAAGACTGCTACAACTAACACAGTCCCCACAGTACCCATGACAATAGCAACACCAGTGTCTCACCTACCAAGCCCGTAAGGTGCAACACTCAAAAAAACACATTTTCTAGTTATTGGAGACTCAATAGTGAGACACATGGATGTCCCATTTAATAGGCTGAACAAAGAAAAAGTCACAGTCAGCTGCCTGTCTGGTGCCAGGATATGTCAGATAATGCATGCACTCAGGTCTCTCAGCAACAAGTAACATTATGACTCTGTCATAGTTCATGTTGGAGAGAATTACCTGACATGTACCTCACTGGACTATATAAAGAGAAACATAACTGAGCCCTCTGAGTATGTGTCTCAGGAAGGGATGTCCCAAGCCTTGAGCAGCATACTACCCTCACCTAGAATGATGCTACAGTATAAATAAAAAATGATTGATTTCAATAACTGGCTTAGTTTTTGGTGCCCTTCAAAGGGGATCCAGTTCCTGTCAGCCTGAGAAGCCATGGTCGACAAACCTAGCTGCTTTGCCACAGAGGGTTTGCACCTGGCAGGTCTAGGCTTTCGGCTACTGGCAAAGGCTCTTGCCTCTTCCATAGTGACTTTCTTTAGGCAAGGTCTCGAAAACAAACTTACATACATGAAATCTGCCAACCATAACAAAATAAGGGTCATGCTGCTAAATGATAGGAGCTTAAACCAAAAACTGCACACCCTGGAAGCACTTCTATCACTGGAAGATGTAGATGTATTAGTAAAGGCATCGCCTTGACAGCAAAAGAGATTATAACTCCTCTATACTCAGCACTAATCCGGCCCATAATTGGGTATAACGTCCTGTTCCACATGTTCCATACAAAGCACCTGCAGCATTTGGAGAGACCTAAGAGGTTTCTAACAAAGCAGATCAAGGGACTCCAGCACATGCAGTACACACAGACCGACTAAAGTCCCTGTCACTTTACTCTGTATCATATAGACTTATTAGGGGAGACTTATCCCTGGCTTACAGAGCAATCTCAGACCCAAACTTAAAGAACTTGCTACAGATCTGTAAATCAAACGGGACTAGGGCCACCCATTCCAAGGACCTAAATATGGCTTGCAACTTAAATAGGACATGCTGGAGGGACAGATTTATCTCAAAGTGACTGGCGTGTCTCTGGAATAGGCTGCCTATTCATGTGAAACAAAGCACCTCTATGACACTGTTCAAAGGAACCTGGACGAATGGATGGGGCACAGTAAATTCTTACCAAGAACAGTGCCCACAATCCTCCTGGACATGGACAGTCATTACTAAATCTCATCTTGGGTATTAATTAACATTTCTATGGCATTACATTGGGATCATACCACTCAACTGAACAGATTTTTGCCTCATTTTTGTATCTGCTCCTCATAAAATTGTGGTTTACTGGCAAACCACTGAGGGCTGAAGTCAGAAAATAATGAGAGACAACAGAGTTTCAGACTTCATACCCTTCAGAAAAAACATGCTAACGCAAACCTGTTATTCTGTCAACTTTATAACTTTGTAAGAGCAGTATTTAACTTAAAAAATGTCCCTATTTTTGGGCCTTTGTCCCCCCATTATTTACGGTTTTGTCCAGATTTCTGGCTTTAAGAGTTTGAGAAGTATGACTGGGATGAAACAGCTAGACTTGAAATGACTTCCGGGTCAACAGTCTAGTAATCTCCTATGATCCTATGTTTGGTGAATAGTCCAAAGGTTAAGGTAGAGAACTGATAATGTGATCCAGATACCAAAACCTTAAAAAACATCAGAAGATGGATGAACAGGGACGTGATGATAAGCATCTTATAAGTCTAGTGATACTAGGAAACTTGAAAGAGAAAGAAGAGTTAACAGGTTGTAAATGTCGATTATCCAAAATGTCAATTATCCAAACGCAGCCTTCTAAAGTTTTTGGATAGGAAAAACCCTAAAGTTTGAATATGTGAACATAATACATATTAGCTTGTGTGTGCATTTTGAGTTTGTAGCCCACTTGTGTGTGAAAAATATTCTTTACTGTCAATTGGAATCACTGAATGGTTGAAAAGTGTATTCCCTGTGTGCAGAAGAAAAAAGATTTTGGAAGTTTTTAATCCTGTTCAATTATACTGTATGTCAGAACAGTTTGATTATCCGAACTACTCTAGGTCTCAATTAGTTCAGACAATCAACTCTCTACTGTACGGCACTATCACAAACAGGCTGAGGAAAGAAAAATCCAGAAGTGGTCTCCAAGCATCTTCTTTCTTTGGCACTATGACCATCCTTAAATAAAAATCGTTCCTCACTTGAGTGGGAGGAATTGAATTCATCAGTCCTTCAGACAGCAAGTGATGAAGAACAGGTTGAAACAGACGAATATGAACTGGTGGATGAGGAATGACCCCCTGGAAAAGAGGAATTTCCCACATTGCCGTCTGTAACCCTGAAAAATGAAATTCAGAATCCATTTGTGTGAAGCAATCAGTTGCCAAAGAGAAAAGGGAAATTATGAATTTCAGGAAGAAAAAGGGGGCCAGGGTGGGAATGGGTCATGAGGACTCTTGAAAAGTCATTTAAAGATATTGGACTGTCCTTGGCTTTGGGAAATTGTCCTTGACTTTGGGAGGTTAGTGACTTCTTTTTGGAACTCATTTGATATTCCTTCTTAAATGTCTGTTTACCTGAGTTTTGTTCAGACTGTTCATTCTGCTTTCTGCCAAAAATGAAAGCAGAGAATAACAAAGGAGGGTAGATTTTTGAAAAAAATTATGAAAACATTTGGCATGGAAGATATGAACAAAGTAGTAGGAGTTCGGAGTGAATTTACATATTATTCCCCAAGAAACAAAAACTGGTCTAGACTAGACAGAACATATACTTCACAGGAAGATGTGCACTTAACTGAAAGTCTTGATATGCACCCAATGATTATTTCAGATCATGCACCAATAACAAATAAAATAACAATGCAAGGTAATGAAATAAAAATGAGACAACATTGAAAAGAGAGGAATTTAAGGAAGAGGTAGTGGAAATTATTCGGGAGTTATTAGACAAGACAGAATTTTTTTCCGAAAATATAGCTAGTGAGTGGGATAAAATTAAAGTGAAGTTTAAAAATAAGGTGGAAATAAAGAGAGATACGGTTAAGAAGTAACAAGAATTATTTAGAGGAACTGACAAAGGTTAAAGTGTTGCAGAATAGGGGGATTCACACACAACAAGAGGAGGAGAAATTGCAGAATGCTAAACAGAAAATAAGGAATAACCATGATGATATGCATGAATTTATAGACAGCTGTTAAGCAACTGTTTTTTGATAACTCCACAGCACAACAACTTTTAACACAATGACTCAAGCAACAGAAAGTACAAAGTGTTGTTGCCAAGCTTAGGAGCCTAGGAAGAAAACAAGAGATCCTGTAGAGGTGCTAGAAATATTTCAAAAAGTTTTATGAAAGTCTGTATAAATGTGGAAAACAAGAAAAGGTACAAATGGAAATGTTTATAGAAAAATTAAATATGCCAAGGTTAGTGGCAGATAAAGCTCAATTACTAACAGGATAAGAGGAAATTAGATAAAAAATGGTGATGTATAACCAATCTACAGGAAAATCCCCAGGAATAGATGGTATTCCTGTGGAAGTTTGGAATCTAGAAGGGAAAAACTGATATAGATCTGGAAGGTTTTTATTAGAGTATAGGCAGAGAGAAAGACTTGTGGGGGTAGGGGTCTTAAATGAAAGACCAGCACTGTTAAGAGTTTTTAGAATCTAGAACAGAAACTGACATTAAAAAGGAATAATTAGCAGAGCATATAAAATATTGTACGATAACTATAAGAATCAATAAGAGGAGGTTGGAAAGGATTCGAAAGACAGATTGGATAAGTAATTCACAAAGAAACAATGTGAGGATATGTGTACGTCTCCCAAATATGCAACAAAATCTAGAAGATTTAGGATTTTTGCTTGGAGATGTTGACACAGATATTTTTATACCCCAAGCAGACTCCAGAGAATTTTTCCTTAGACAGCAAATGTTGGAGGTGTGACAGGGAAGGAAGAGGTAATTGGGAACATATGTTCTGGGAGTGCAGCGAGTTGGCAGACTTTAAGATTTCCTTGCGTAATGCACTGTCGGAGATGCTGGGTGGGCAGATTGGTGTGATGAGGGAGATCATTTTACTGATATGATACAGAATCGGAATTGCCTAGACATGGTCAGGCCTTGCTGTGTCTAATTATGGTGTCTGCCAAAAAAGCAATTACTAGAAAATGGAAATCAAAATATAAACCAACTATGTTAGTAGTGAACGTAGTAACAGAGATAAAACAACTGGACCTGAGATCTTTAGGAAAGAGTAGGTGCAAACTACATAGGAAAAATGAAAACTGTGTGAATAATACATGCAGGGGAGGAATGAGGTTTAAAAGAAGGCAGGACTTAAATGAGCTATGTAATGTTTGACTTAAAATGCTTGGGTACATTACAAGTGATCTATAATGTTTGCAACTGGAGTATGCCAGTATGATTTGTGATGTAAAATGCTTGAAACAAGGATTGTCTTGGTTGGTCTGTTTTCATTTATACAAATGTATGACTGCCTATGTCTTAAGTGATGGTTTAATAAAGATGTTCCTTGTTTAAAACAAAAAAAAAGATCTGAAAGGTTTTAACAGTATTTTAAGAGGAGGAGAACACCAACATCCTGGAAGAAAACGGGGGTGGCTGTAATACTTAGAGGGTAAAGACCCATCAGATTCAGCTTCATACAGGGCCATTTTAATCCCAAACCATGAATATAAAGTGCTTATGTCTATAATGGTTAAAATATTGGGAAAGGTGATGCCAAAAATGATAAATATGTATCAATGTGGTTTTGTAATGGGTAAACATTTGTCAACATTAACAGAACATTGATGATCCAGAGAGAAGCAGAATACTGCTATTGGAAGGTCTTGATGCAGAGAAAGCATTTGACAGAGTAAGCAGGGACTTTATGAGCAGGGCAATCTAAGTATTTGCATTCCCTGATGAAATTATAAGGTTGCTTAGGAGGACATATGAGGGATTAAAGGCAAAAATTAAAGTGGGTGGTTCCTCTTTGATAATTTTTGTTTGAGCAGAGGGACCAGGCAGGGGTGACCTTTTCCCTCTTTGTTATTTGAGTTACATTTAGAACTACTGGCAACGGAAATAAGGGATTCAGAAATTCAAGGGTTTAATTGGTATGGTAGTGAAGAAAAGCTGGCTCTATTTGCAAATTATATTATTTTACACCTGATGAAACCAGAAAAGGATACTTCAGTGTTGTGCAACATTTTAAGACAGTTTCAGATCTTTTCGAGATACAAAATGAATGAAGCCAAAACAAGGGCAATAGCTGCAAATTATGAACACACACAAATTGGTTCAGCAATATCTGTATTTATGGGGACATGACAAAATGACGTACTTAGGAGTATGAATTAAAAATGATTCTGGTGTGACAGCTAAGGAAATGTGGGAAGAGATTAAACAAAAGATAATACAAAAACTGAGACATTGGAAGCTCTGTTTTATGGGTATGGATAGCAACATACAAGCAGTTAAAATGTTTTTAGTCCCTTTAGTCTTATACACAGGTCAGGCATATTTTTATCAACCAGAGGAGAAGTTTTGGATGGCAAATAAGAGCTGAAGAATTTTATCTGGGAGGGGAAGACGGCAAGAGTCAAGTGGGATAAGATGATTCTTCCAATACAATAAGGTGGTCTGAGATTACCCAATTTGAAGGAGTATTTCAGAGCTACACAGTTACATAGCACAAGCAGAAACTAAATCCAACTTATAATGAGAAATGAGTGTGTGGCCATCCAGCAAGAATGAAGGCGAGATAGACAACTTAACATCCTATCATTCAAAGTGGAAAGGGATGATGACAAAACAGGGGGGGAAGCTCAAAAAACAAGGACAGACTGAAGTTTTGAATGCAGATCCTTAAGGAGAATAGCAATAACCATACAAAATATTCTAATCTTAAAGTAGCAGAAAGTATTCTAAGAAATAAGCCAACATGGGAATGGAGAAAGGAGATTCTGCTAAATAGGACGACTGCAATTAGCGATACAGGCAATAAATAGGCAAGAGGGGGCTGGAATTTATTGGAGAAAACTGGCAAAAGAACCAAGGTATTAGGAGCAGATAATTAGAGTGGGAAAGGCAACAGAATGAGAAGAAGCCAAGAATTTATTTGGACTGCAGGGTAGAGATTACCTTCCCTATTAAATTCATAGGTTCATAGGTTCATACTAGGCTATCTGCCCTAGGGCATTTATAAGCCTAGCCAGAGTGTGTTTGGCTTTCGCCACCCATTTTAAATTAATTTTGCTATGCCCTTTTTCGAGGTTAGTATACTGTGCCTCTGTCTAACAGTGACACAGAAGTGATACCTGGGGTAAACCTACGATCTCCCATCCACTCATCAAGATTCCACTTGAAGAGAGTCAATGAGGGACTCTGCCTAACCTGGACTGGGATTTTATTCCAGAGTGAAGGGAGCCTCTGGGTTATGAATCTGTCCCTCCAGCATGTCCTATTTATTTCAGTGCTGAGGTTCAAGTCTCTCGAGCGCGTAGCATAACTACAAGAATCAATCAGATAAGGTTAGAAAGGATTGGGAAGAGAGACTGGATAAGCAATTCACAAATAAACAATGGGGTAAATATGTATGTCTCCCAAATATGCAACAAAATATAGAAGATTTAGAATCTTTGCTTGGAAGTGCTTACAATGTGTTTTTATACCCCAAGTAGACTTCAAGATTTTTCCCTCAGGTAGATAGCAAATGTTGGGAGGTATGATGGGGAAGAAAGAGGTAATTGGGAACATATTTTCTGAGAGTGCAATTAGTTGGCACACTTTAAAAATTCCCTGCAGACTAGGCTATCAGAAATACTAGGTGAGCAAATTGGTATGCCTAAGGAAATTATTTTTTTTTCTTGTGCTATGATATAGAATCGGAACTGCCTAGACATAGTAAGGCCTTGCTGAGTCTAATTATGGTGGCTGCCCAAAAAGAAATTACTAAAAAATGGAAATCAAAGTTTAAACCAACTGTAGAAGTAGTGAATATAGTAACAGAGATAAAACAACTGGAAATGGGATATTTAGAAAAGGGTGGGAGAAAATTACATACAAAAAATGGAAACTGTGGGAACAATACACGCAGATGAGGAATAAGGTTTAAAAGAAGGTATAATTTGAATGAAGTATGTAATGTTTGACTCATAATGTCTGGATAGATTATAAGTAATGTATAATGTTTGCAACTAAAATTATGTCAGTCTGGTTTGTTATCTTTTATCATAAGTGATAATTTAATAAAAATATTTCTTATTTAATTAAAAAAAAAACCTCTAAAAAATGAAAGAGGAGAAAGAAACTCCCTTGGGCAATATGGAAAAGCAGAGCTAAAATCTTCAGAGACTGCATGGATCAGCTTGCGTCTTTCATCACACTGTTTGATCACCTCTGGAGCAGAGAGGCCAAACACTAAATCTTTATCGAAGGGAGAATTTAAAATCTGATTTTTAACATCTGGAAAGTTCTGAAAATGCAGTCACGCAAACCACCTTTAAACAGTACCAGTAGTCATAGCCTTGGAAGACGCATTAACAGTCATATACACACTGCAAACAACAAGTAGTGACTTCTGCAAAAGACAAAACTTAAGTTATTTACAGCGGATTTTTCCTCACAAGAAACTGCATGTCAAACAGTCCACACAATTTGTCAGAATAAACTTTAACATATGAACTTGACAATTCAAAATTTTGAAAACCAAAGTTACAGAAGTATACACTTTCTTCCCATACCTGTCAATAATTTTCCCTTCCTTAATCAGAAAGAGTAGGACTGGAATTAACCAAGTACTAAGCAGAAGTGGGATCAACTAAGGCTATAGCTGCTGGGTCAGGTTTGCGAATAGTGCATAAAAATTTAAAAGACTAACGAATTTTGTACATCCTATCTGCCTTTTTAAGGGCAGCTGGCTGACTAACAAGGAAACTGCAGGCAGTACCCCACACATCCTCTAAAGCTGACAGAACAGGAGGAATTGGTGTAGGTTTTAGAAATTCCTTCTGTAACAACTCATAGTGTTTTCTGAGGGGCTCAAAATCCTTAGTGTTCTCCCACTGACACACTGGCACATTCTAGTAGTCTTCTTAGAGAAAACACCCCTCCCCCCCACCCACAGAGAGAATCTGATCTGAAACTGAGCTCTCCTCAGAGTCTGAATCGGAAATCTGAGGGGGAAAAAAACCTGAATCTGTCCCTGCACCTCTTCCTGTTCAGATTCAGACTCTTGAACTTCTTCAGAAAAAGAGAACTCCCTCTTTATTTTACCAGAAAATACTTTACAAGAAGGATCAATAGCCTGAAATAAACCTTGAGCCAGACCCAGTAAACTACTCTTGTCTAAAGAAATTTGAGATGAAGTAGATACATACTTGACTTTCTGTTTCTTTTTGACATGAAAAATTATGCTATGTCACTAAAGGTGACTGCTGGAAGGGCACAGCACTCTGAAACAAAAGCTAAACCTTCCTTGTTCCCTCTGCCAGGACTGACAAGAGTGTCTCTCTCTCTTGCTCAGTGAGGGGACTCCAACAGCCACAGGGGACATGGTTAACCCTCCGTCCACAGTGGCTGGAGGTGCTACATCAGAGGGATCTGGGGAAATTGAGGACTAGTCTGAGGACAATAAATGGCCACAGCAGAGTCACCCACCTGCAACTGAGGCAAAATGCTAGCTTGCTGTAGTGGCAAAGGCTGTCTGCATAACACTTTCTTTTTGCAGCTGGAAGAAGGCTTGACCATGGGACTGGTAGTCTGTTGCATGCTCACGCCAAAAATACCTCTTTCCCTTGGAAGGCAAGCAGCAAATGCCGGTAAAGCTATCAATCCAAAAAAAGTTGGCAGGAAAAAGCTATTTCAAATACTATGTCAGACTCACCAAATAAAAATAAACACCATTTCTCCAGATAAAATGTGTTTTTAGTCAGTTACCACTACCGTTAAACTGACAGAAAAAAACAAGTGATCTATTTTAAAAGTACTTTACAGTCTTGAGATAGACAATTAAAACAAAACTACTCGCTTTAAAATAACTTTCCTGAAGACAGACTAATAAAGTATCAATAAAGTTTAGAAAATGGAAGTTTCTTCCCCCAAAGCGACATATCTGCCCATCAAAGGATAGCATAAGCCAACCGTTGATCCTCAAAAGACTCAGAGGAGCGTGCTCTTTGACGACATTAAAACTCTGGAGGGCTTTGCACCCAAAGTTATGTTTTAGTCAGCTCAGCTTGAGTGGCTTGACAGTTTGGACACCTGGAAGGTACCCTAAAGCTTTGGAAGGTGCCCAGGATAAAAACCCCTAGCTAACGCTAAGGCTACTGCAGCAATGATCAATATGATGCACATTGAAGAATTATTTTTCCTTTTACCAGTAAAATGAGAATGAAAAGGGTCTAAAGCCTGAACCCCCCCCCCCCCTCTGAGAAATCCAATTAATAATCCTTGTCCAAAGTAATTGAAAAAGGAGAAGATAAAGGTTTAGCTTTCTGCTTCTTTTTAACAGGAATTTTCAAAGAAACATACCGACTCCTGTCAGGAAAACCACCCTGGAAATAGGCATTCAAGTCCAACTAGGTAGAGTCCAACTAGGTAGAGAAGTATTTCTAGCTCCTTTCTCTGAGACTGACAGGAATGGTTCTCCCATACACACAGGGAGAACTTCGACAGCCACAGAGGATGTGTCTAACACCTGGACTGTGGTGGCCGAAGGAACTACATTAGAAGAAACCAAGAAAGAAGATGAATAGTCCGAGGAACCAGGAATGATCACAGCAGAATCATTCATTTGCACCTGTGGCAATTTGGTAGCCTACTGAAGGAGAAAAGGCTGTTTAATGACTTTCTTCTTTTTGAGGCTGGATGAAGGAAAAGCCATATAACCAGTAAGTTGTTCCATGGTAACGACAGGAATGAAGACTTATATCTGGATAAAAGTGACAGCAGGAGTCGTGAAAGGTTAAGTATCAAAAAGTAGAACTCTAACCATACAAAACAAACACAACATATACTTACCCCAACCCCAAAATACATTTCAACAAATTATCTTCCACAAAAATTTTGATTAACCAACAGTTTTAATCAATATATCAGTCAGTCAAAAATAGAAATACTGGTGTCAAATAACTGAAAATTCACAAGACAGTCCAACAAAATAAAAAATAATAGTAAAAGTAATTCATTTCACAGAAAAAAAAAACATTAAGTTTTATTCATAAAAATAAAATGTGGAAGGTTTCCCCGAAGAGAACTTATCTGCCCAGCAGTGGAGAAACGCAGGCCAATCATCAATCCTCGTAATCCTGCAAGATGTGCACTTTTTGGCAGGAGGAAAGCTCTGAAGGGCTTGGTGCACAGACTGCTGGTTTTCTCTTTGCTCTACTCATGCTTCTAACTGTCTGGACACATGGAAGATGCCCTTAAGTTTTGGAAGCTAGCCGGCTGTTATATCCTTAAGCAGGATATACCCATACAGTTAGAGTTAGGGTTACTGCAGCAGTGATCAAATGCTGAGCATATGTCCCTATTGTTTTCGATAAGTGCCATGGGATATTTTACACCCACCGGTGCTACCACTAGCTCAGGCAGATAGGGCATCGGTTTCATTTCAAAGGAAGGCATACTCAAGAGTGCTGCACCACCCTTATGCTGCAATGCAGTGTCTGTACTGGAAAATGAATCCAGGTACCTTGGGTGGGAAAACAACCCACAGCCTTCTGATCTTCCACCATCAACTGTGTTACCTGTTGAGCTACTGACATCCTTTAAGAACTACATGAGGTCTCGTGCATAGGCCGTAGGTTGGATGTACAGTGCAAAGGAAGATGTCTAAGCTTTAAGACTGGAAAGACGTATGGTATACTTGGCAGGATATATCCCAGTAAGGAATCGTGCAACAGTTTACTAATGAACATAGAGAATTATGATCAAGTCTCTATTCATAACTACATTATTATGTGTTTGAGACATAAAGACCAAGAAATTCACCTCGAGTGTGAAGCTTGAGAGATGAATCTTGGCATCCATGTCGAGGACACATAATATAGGGTTATGAATGGAGATCCAATCATAATTCTTTGTAGCACATGAAGCTTTATCTGCTCCATATACTACAAGTTACAGAAAAAAACACTAAGTGTTATAATGCCTTTGAAAACCAGTAAAGGCATTTGGTGAGTACTGTCAGACTGACACCTCTCAACTTATTTGCTTAGGAATTTTAGGGGAGCACAGGGATAGGTTTTAAACATTCCTCTAAAATCACTTAAAAAGTTAATAAAACAAGTTTTGCATCAGTAGACCATTTTCTGAAAAGTAAGATGTATGGAACTCTTATTACGGCAGTTTTAACTGACTGTAATCTTCAGTGATTTACCAGCAAATAAAAAAAATATGTAGGACACAGCAAAAACCTAAGGATACTTGAGAGGCAAGGAGAGCAGGTAGAAAAGGTTTATTTTCTGACTCAATTCTTTGTTGGCCAGCAACTGTCCATTAGTCTCTAGTACAAGACCCAATCATAACAGTACCAGCAAAAAATGATTGACTTCAACAATCGGCTTAGTTTCTGGTGTCACGATAAGGGGATCCAATCTGTCAGCCTGGGGGAGACATGATCAACAAACCATGATGCTTTTCCAGAGATGGTTTACACTTGTCACCCACTTGGCTTCCGAACACTGGTAAAAACTTTACCTTTACCCACAGTGTCTTTTTTTAGGCCTTGCCAAGTTGTTAAACCCTTCAACCTAACAAGAATCATGATTACCTAAAGGTACTACTGCTCAGCGTTAGGAGTTTAAATAAAAAAATGCACTCCATGGAAGTACTCCTCATCCCGGAGAACACATACATATGTGCAGTCATGGAAACATGGTTCAGAACCATGGAAAGCACCCTGGCTATCAAAGGCTACAATGCCTTTCGTACATTTTGACACCCCTCAGCTTAGGATAAAACAAAGGGAGGAGGTGTCTCAGTGTTCATAAAGGACAAGTACACTGCTACATTGGTCCAACAACATGACTTGCTTAAGCTGCTCCACGTCCAGATGACCACAGGTGTGAGCCCCTATCATATCCTTGCTAGCTACAGATCACCTAACATGAGTCTGGGAAACGGCACCTCCTACCTAAACCTACTGGAATCTTCTAACATTGAGCCTAACACCATACTTGTGGGTGATTTCAACTATCCCTCTATAAACTGAAAGACTTATATGACCCAAAATTCACTTGCTCAGAGGTTTTTGGACTATGTTAATGCAAACACCCTGGAGCAACTAGTTACCTCCCCAAAAAAGTACAAATATGGTAGACCTAGTACTCACGAACATGGGAGGATGCTGCTCCCTCCCATACATTAACTCCTCTCTGGTAAGATCTGAATACAAAATAATCTCCTTTGGCATTAAAACTAACCTAGAACCCCCATCAAACTCCAAACCTGTTAAGAACTTTGCCAAGGCCAATTACCTCAAACCAAGTGACAGCTTATCAAACTTCCAAACCCGGATGACTGAGGCCTACTCTGAACTGTAAACAAAATCACTGTACAACCACATTCATAGCTGAATAAAGTAGGCAGTACCTGTTAGAGTAAAACCTATGATTATTGGCAAAAATAAACCACCCTGGTGGACCCAGTCATAAACTGGCTATTCAACAAAAGGAAAAAAATTATCTCCAAAGTCAAGAAGGAATAGAAAAAAAGTGCAAAAAATACTCACCAGTCTAAGCAAACAAATTAAAGAGCTGGTCAAATCTGTCAAAGCCAACTACGAGGCAAAGATAGCCTCCCAGGTGAAACATAACCATGAGGCTTTTTTTAATTATGTTTTAACCTCAGAGGAAACTCAGTAATGTGCTAAGATAATCATGAAATGCTACACTTACACCCAAGCCTGTAAGCAAACCTGCTGGCCAACAAGTTCAAACTTCTCCCCTCATCACCTTCTACCAGACTCAAAGAAATACCAACAACCACCCCCCTACTGGTCATCATGAGGAAACTGTTCTTTACTGCACTAAAACACAGTCTCCATGGGGCCCGACAACATTTCAGGATGCTTCTTAAATAGCTTAAAACAGAATCTATCAGGGCCATCAAAAACCCTCTTTAACCATAGCCTCCAGGCAGGCCTTGTCCCAGAGGAATGGAGGACTGCAACAGTCATCTCTTTGCATACGGGGACCCATTAACTGACACATGGAATTTTAGACCCATAAGCTTGACCAGTTTTATCTAGAAGGCCATAAGGAAAATTGTCACGGACCTGGCTAACCGGCACTTGTGAACCGCTTCTGCTTCGGGCACCGCGCGGCAAGAAAGACTGAAGAAAATGGCGTTGGATGCATATTATATACCCCTGGCGCACTGACGTCAGGGAAGAAGCGACAGCAACCAACGCCGGACCAAGACTTTGGAACTCTGGCCGACTGCGGGACCGCTTGACGGCAGGGTAACCCAAGTGTGATGACTGCAGCAGTGTAAAACGATGAACATCTGACACAGGGAATTTTAGACCCATAAGCTTGACCAGTTTTATCTAGAAGGCCATAAGGAAAATTGTCACGTACCTTATCAGTCCAGTGTCTGGAGGTTTCCTACGTTGCTACTGACCAGACCAAATTTGACTTTGTCAAAGGGACGTCTTGCCTGCTCAATCTGCTGGACTTCTTCGAGAAAGCCACCAGGGCCATGGAGGAGGGTAAAATGGTACACACTGCTTATCTAGACCTGGCCAAAGCTTTCAACACAAACCCTACTCGGGGATCATAGAGAAACTTAATGAGTTAGGCATAAACCCCTATACTGGCAGATGGATAGCAAAATGGCTGACAAGACACGTTGTCCAGATAGGTGAATCCACTTCCGATAAGAAACCAGTTACTAGTGGTGTCCCACAGGACTCAGTGATGGGACACTTCCTGTTTGGTATATACTTCTCTGAAATGAAGGCCTATGTTGGGGGCCACTAGCTCACCAAGTTCACCGATGACTGTAAGGTGGGAACAAGCACTGGGTTGGGAGGGTGGCCTAATGGTTAAGGTGTTTGCCTTACAAACACAAGGTGCAAGGTTTGAGTCTCACAAGGGATAATTGGCTAGGCTTACAATGGCCCGCAAGGGCAGTTAGCTTAGTACTTATCTATGAATCTATGAATCTATGAATCCCCAAATGATGTTGACATCCTACAAACAAGCCTAAAACTGTCACGTGACTGGTGCTAAAATCATGGTCTGACACTGAATGCTAAAAAGTGTATAATCATACCCTTTGGTAAATCAGATATTCCTGCAAATTATAATATTGATAGCATACCCCTAAAAGTAGACCCAGTGGTGAGGGACCTAGGAACACAAACATACAGTAACCTAAACACTGATCAGCAGATAGCTACGGTAGTGATGAAATCCTTCTGTGTGGCTCAACTTATAAGTAAAGGCATGGCATCAAGTTCAAAGGAAGTCAAAGTGCCATTGTACTCGACCCTCAATCAGGTCCATAATCTCATACAATGCTCCCTTCTGTATGTATCTAACCAGGCATGTACACTAAATGGAGTGGCGCCAGAGGTTTCTCAGTAAAAAAAAAAAAAAAATACAAAGTGTATGACACAAGTTTTATGCAGACTGACTAAAGGCCCTATCCCTTTACTATGTCTCATATCGTTTATTAACAGGTGATTTATGCCTGACCTACAAGGTGTTCTCTGATCCAGCCCTGATGAAAATGTTACATATTTGCAAGGAAAAATATATGAGGGTTACGTGTTCCATGGAGCTGAACCTTATTTGTGATTCTAACAGGACTTGCTAGAGAAACAGATTTGTATCTCAAAGGATACCTCATCTATGGAATAAACTTCCATCTTCATAAAACAAAGTCCATCCCTCATTTTCTTCAAAAAGAATTTGGATAAATAGATGGGGAACCATAAATTTACTGCCAGGGTACTGCTCATGTCCCTTACAGGACAGACAGAGGCAGTTTATAAAATCATTCAGGGTTCCAACGCTCAGAGACTCCCTACCATGATACTACCCCATCCAATATCTGGGGAATTAAGCTATAATATTGTCATATCCTGGGTATTATTGGCTAGGTCTGTAAAGGCTCTTATGTTATTAGCCTATTAATCACCTACGAACAATGCTTGGGGGGGAGGGTGTAAAAAGTACAGTTGTGTACACTTACCATAAATGTAGACGTTCGAGTGTATTCACTGTTGCAGTCATCACATTTGGGTTATCCCTGCCAGGGTAGCCCTCGGCCAGCCCAAATACCAGAGGCTTAGTATTTCTGCGTTGGTTGCTGTCGCTTCAGGACTGACGCCAGGTCATCAGTAGTATAAAGTAAGGCAGCCAACGCTATTACATCAGTTTTTCTTGCCCTGTCAGGGGCCCCCAAGTGACAGCCAGGTTCTGGTGGAAGAACCCCACCAGTAGAAAATACCAAAATGTCCCTTGAAAGGAGAGAGAGAGAGAGAGAGAGAAGAGGGGTATGGAGGGAGGGAAACCAGGACTACAACAGTGAATACACTCGAACATCTACGTTTATGGTAAGTGTACACAACTGTACTATATTCTTCGTGTTTCACTGTTGCAGTCATCACATTTGGGCTGATTCCCAAAGCTGAGGAAAAGGGTGGAGGCAGTCAAGGAGACTAGGGTTGGCTAGGAAGCCCTGCAGGACTGCAATGGCAAAGCCTGCCCTGGATTTGGAGAAGATAGGCAGGTGGTAATGCTTGGTGAAAGTGTGAACAGATGTCCATGTTTCAGCCTCCAGGATGTCCCTAGTGGGGACTCTTCTGAGGAAAGCTGCAGAGGTGGAGGCTGATCTGGTGGAGTGAGTCCTGACCCCCTTAGGGGGAGGCTTACCGTGTTGCTTGTAACAGAAATGGATGCAGTGTGTTATCCATTTGGAAATTGTTTGTTTGGAGATGGCTTTGCCCTCTGCCCCTGCAGCAAACCTAACCAGCAACTGATCAGATTTTCTGAATGATTTAGTCCTGTCTAGACAGAATCTGAGCTGTCTGTGCACATCTAGAGAGTGCAGGATCCTTTCCCCCTTGTTCTGTGGATTAGGGAAAAAGGTGGGCAAATGAATGGATTGGCTGACAGCCACACTGGACACCACTTTGGGCATGAAGGATGGGTTAGTCCTGAAGGAAACCCTGTCAGCATGGAAGATGATGAACTGCTCTACAGCCATGAGTGCTTGCAGCTCAGAGACCCTTTTGGATGAAGTGATGGCCAGAAGAAAAGCTGTCTTCCAGGAGAGACATTTTAACTCTGCTGAATATGCTGGTTCAAAGGGGGGCAGGGTGAGCTTTTCCAACACAAAAAACTGAGAACCAAAGTGGAAGCGGTACTATAAAGGCTGTCTTCCGAAATCAACACACCTCCAATAACTCCACCAAATGTTGCAAAGCTCAAAACACTGTCAATTCACCGATGTTGTATAAAATACTTTTATTGACAAATCCACTAGAAAAATTCAATAGAAAACTAGAATTGTTGAATGTTGTACAGAAACCAAAAAAGGGATTTAGCGCTTTCGTCTCCCACTGGAGACCTCATCAGAATCAATGCTTGAAGTGGTATAAAGTCCTTATATAATACTCATAGTTCCATTGATTGAATAATTGTTAATTCCAATTAATTGAGTATGGTAAAATAAATTAAACATGTTTTCCTATTTAGTAGTATTCGCCTATGCATTGAAAAACAACAATACCATGCACATATACAAGCATATACATTCTGCAATAAAAATAAAAATGAAAACAGAAAGTAAAAATGCTATACACGTGTATAATCAGTGCAACTAAATAATAATATAAATATAAAATATTACACGTCTTGACACTTAAACATGTTTACACACCAGTGTAAGTCAAGTACAATTAAATAAATTGAATGAATAGTTTAAGAATTTAAAAATTGTGTATATTAAACAATTGTGTATATTAAACTGTGTATATTAAAGTGAATGGGGCTGGTATGCTACTAAAACATCCTAAGAATCCTTATGTTCGAAGTAATACTTCATCCTATCAATGTATAAATATATAAATGTATTGTATCCTTCAATCAATTGAAAATACTGTTCTTCCCACTTGTATTCACTTATAAACTCATATGCTTAGAAAAGTGCGTTCCTAATTGTACAAATGATATGCAGTAAGAATACTGTAAAAACTTTTAACATTTTATTTATTTATTTATATTTATTACACTCTGTGTATATGTTTTTATTTAAAAACTTGATGTACATATGTGTTACATAAATAAATTATATATATATTTGTATATTATTGTTAAAAAATCAATACAAATAGTGTGGAGGTTAAAGGTTGTAGTATAAATATCATAAATATCATAAAAAATCATAAAAATATGTATAAATATCATAAATATTATAAATATTATTAATATATATTAATATTATAAATATTGTGAATGTTGTAAATTCCAATTAATACTGTTAAAAACACAGGAGAGTTGTTGAGTATTCTAAAAACTTGTAGCCCATAATAAATAAATAAACTCGCTACGGCAATGTATCTAGATAAGTATTAAACTATAAAAACACCAATGGTATGAAAAACTTATTACTAAAACTATTACTAAAATGTTATCTGAAAAAATACACCCCTATTGTTGTGGTAAATATTATAATCATAATGAAAGGTAGAAAATGTTGAATTTTATATTAATATTATTATTATTATTATTATTATTGTTAATGTCTCTTGGGGTCTTCAGCTAAAATCTTGAGGGCAGGTGTAATGGAGACGTGGTCATTCAACCCTTTACCAAAACAGGCATCCATCTTTAATTGCCAAATCATTTCCCTATATTCTAATCTTGTCTCCCAATCACCACCCCTTTCCCGTTGTTCCACTTCTTCCAACACCCAAAATTTAAAATCATCTTGTTGACATGTTATTGAATGTCTGTACAGTGCATTATTCACATCCTTTTTGTTGATGTCTCTCATATGTTCATATATTCTCCTCCTTAAATGTCTAACTGTTTAACCTACATAAGCTAAATAAATCACCCCTTTGGTATAGCAACTACTATATCTCTCAGATTTCAGGGACATCCCTAAACTCGGGATCCACACACTTTTCGTATCTGCAATGAATGAACACTGGGAACATCTCCCACACCTAAATGTACCAATTCTATTGGATACAGTTTCACATAACCCTATATTTTTCTTTCTCTCAAAAATATTCTTTAAATTTTGGTTCCTTCTATAACTATAGGTAAGTCGATCTTGAAAAACTGTCACTCTGGTGGGCATAGTTTTAAAAAACTCCCATGTGTCATCAATACATTTTTTGAGCCATTTTATACCCTTAAAATACAATTTATTGTATGGAATGGACCTGAAACACTTATAGAAGACTTTATATTGTATATTAACAACACTACTATTTTTTAAAGTTCACACATGACATTAATAAACACGAAATCAACTTTTTGGACATCAAGTTGCAAAAGAATTATGTGACTAGTAAGTATAAATCAATGATTTACAGGAAAAAGTACCACTCTAACACCTACTTAAATTTTGATAGTTATCACCCTGAATTATTAAAAAAGAACATTGTTAAGGGCCAAATGATAAGAATTGCAAGGATGATATCAGAAAGAGATGATTTTCTTTTAGAGATGGACAACCTACAAAAAATGTTTCAGCAGAGGGGATACCTAGTGGATCTCATCATGAAGGTGAAACAATATGTAATTGAAAAATGAGAAACATATTATAGACCTCTACTATATAGAGAAGATCTGAACAATACCACAGGGGTTGGCCAGAATACGAGTAATTTGAACAAGCCAGCTATTGGGCCATTTTTAACTTTAACGTATTTTAAGGGTATAAAATGGCTCAAAAATGTACTGATGACACATGGGAGTTTTTTAAAACTATGCCCACCAGAGTGACAGTTTTTCAAGATCGACTTACCTATAGTTATAGAAGGAACCAAAATTTAAAGAATATTTTTGAGAAAAAGAAAAATATAGGGTTATGTGAAACTGTATCCAATAGAATTGGTACATTTAGGTGTGGGAGATGTTCCCAGTGTTCATTCATTGCAGATACGAAAAGTGTGTGGATCCCGAGTTTAGGGATGTCCCTGAAATCTAAGAGATATAGTAATTGCTATACCAAAGGGGTGATTTATTTAGCATTTTGTAAATGCTGTTGGGCATTTTATGTAGGTAAACAGTTAGACATTTAAGGAGAAGAATATATGAACATATGAGAGACATCAACAAAAAGGATGCGAATAATGCACTGTACAGACATTCAATAACATGTCAACAAGATGATTTTAAATTCTGGGTGATGGAAGAAGTGGAACAACAGGAAAGGGGTGGTGATTGGGAGACAAGATTAGAATATAGGGAAATGATTTGGCAATTAAAGATGGATGCCTGTTTTGGTAAAGGGTTGAATGGCCACGTCTCCATTACACCTGCCCTCAAGATTTTAGCTGAAGACCCCAAGAGACATTAACAATAATAATAATAATAATAATAATAATATTAATATACAATTCAACATTTTCTTTCTTTCATTATGATTATAATATTTACCACAACAATAGGGGTGTATTTTTTCAGATAACATTTTAGTAATAGTTTTAGTAATAAGTTTTTCATACCATTGGTGTTTTTATAGTTTAATACTTATCTAGATACATTGCCATAGCGAGTTTATTTATTTATTATGGGCTACAAGTTTTTAGAATACTCAACAACTCTCCTGTGTTTTTAACAGTATTAATTGGAATTTACAACATTCACAATATTCATAATATTAATATATGTTAATAATATTTATATTTATGATATTTATACATATTTTTATGATTTTTTATGATATTTATGATATTTATACTACAACTTTTAACCTCCACACTATTTGTATTGATTTTTTAACAATAATATACAAATATATATATATAATTTATTTATGTAACACATATGTACATCAAGTTTTTAAATAAAAACATATACACAGAGTGTAATAAATATAAATAAATAAATAAAATGTTAAAAGTTTTTACACTATTCTTACTGCATATCATTTGTACAATTAGGAACGCACTTTTCTAAGCATATGAGTTTATAAGTGAATACAAGTGGGAAGAACAGTATTTTCAATTGATTGAAGCATACAATACATTTATATATTTATACATTGATAGGATGAAGTATTACTTCGAACATAAGGATTCTTAGGATGTTTTAGTAGCATACCAGCCCCATTCAGTTTAATATACACAGTTTAATATACACAATTGTTTAATATACACAGTTTTTAAATTCTTAAACTATTCATTCAATTTATTTAATTGTACTTGACTTACACTGGTGTGTAAACATGTTTAAGTGTCAAGACGTGTAATATTTTATATTTATATTATTATTTAGTTGCACTGATTATACACGTGTATATAGCATTTTTACTTTCTGTTTTCATTTTTATTTTTATTGCAGAATGTATATGCTTGTATATGTGCATGGTATTGTTGTTTTTCAATGCATAGACGAATACTACTAAATAGGAAAACATGTTTAATTTATTTTACCATACTCAATTAATTGGAATTAACAATTATTCAATCAATGGAACTATGAGTATTATATAAGGACTTTATACCACTTCAAGCATTGATTCTGATGAGGTCTCCAGTGGGAGATGAAAGCGCTAAATCCCTTTTTTGGTTTCTGTACAACATTCAGCAATTCTAGTTTTCTATTGAATTTTTCTAGTGGCAATAAAAGTAATGACTTTCCCGGTCAACAAATGTAAAATAAAATAAAATAAATAAATTTTATACAACATCGGTGAATTGACAGTGTTTTGAGCTTTGCAACATTTGGTGGAGTTATTGGAGATGTGTTGATTTCGGAAGACAGCCTTTATAGTACCGCTTCCACTTTGGTTCTCAGTTTTCTGTGTTGTGTGAGCATCTACTGGTGACTTTTCCAACACAAAGTTAAGGTCCCAAGCTCGGGTAAGTGCTCTTCTGGGTGGCCTCAAGTTGCTAGCCCCTCTTAGGAATTGTTTGATCAGAGGGTGTGAGTAAAGGGGGCTGCTCAGTGAGGAAATTTGCAGAGATAGCAGAGGCATGAATCTTAATAGAGGAAAAAAAGAGAGCACTGTGTAGCAGGCCAGCTAAGTAATCCAGGATGAAAGGGACGGAGGGCTGTGCATATCGGCTCTCTTAGCCTGAATCCAGGTGCAGAACTTTTTCCATTTATCAGCATAAGACTTTCTAGAGCTAGGGCATCTGGCCTTACATATAACATCTAGAACCTGTTTACTGAGGTTGGCAAACTGATCAGTGGTTAGGGAATAAGCCAAGCTACCAAATTGAGGGTCTGCAATCTGGAATGCATGAATTCTCCTTCCCTCTGGGTCAGTAGAGTTGAGGTCTGAGTGAGATGCCATGGTGGCAGTGGGGACAGGCTGCGCAGCAGTGGGTACCAGTGCTGGTGAGGGCAGTCTGGAGCAACAAGGATTGGCCTTGGTTTTTCCTCCCTTATTTTGAGCAGTACCCTGGTGATCTGAGGTAGTGGAGGAAAGGCATAGACCGACAGATTGACCCAGGGGAAGGGCAGGGCATCCACTTTCCAAGCCCTGCAGTGATGCTGCCTGGTGCAGACCTTGCTGAGCTGATGGTTGGTGTGGGAGGCAAAGAAGTCGAACTTTGGGGTGCCCATTTCTGAGTTATTGAGGTGAAGGTTCTTTTGTCTACCTGCCACTCGTGTGCATCCAGAAGATTTCTGCTTAAATGATCTGCCAGAGAGTTTAAAGAACCTGGCAGGACTTGTGCTAACAAGTGGAGCTGCATGGCAGAGGCTGTGTGACAAAGGGTCATGGCCAGACTGCATAGAGGGTAGGAGTGAGTCCCTCCCTGCTTGTTGATATACCACATCACAGTGGTGTTGTCTGTTTTGATCAGGAGAGCCCCTGGGGAGAGAAGGGGGCTGAAAGCTGTCAATGCGTGCTGGACAGCTAACATCTCTTTTAGGTTGATGTGCAGATGGATTTGGATTTGCTGTGGGCTCCATTGGCCCTGTATGCACCTGCCATCCAGGTGTGCATCCCATGCATAGTCTGATGCATCTGTGGTGAGGGTCTGGGCGGCGGGGGGGATGGTGAGAAGGGTAGTCCCTTGTTGTGGGAATATGCTGCTGCCCACTAAAGAAAATCTTTCCTGAGGCAAGGTATCATGGATATAAGAGTTTCCTGGTCTTGACAGTGTTGACACCAAAGGCTTTTTAGTTACCACTGAAGTTTCCTCATATGCAGTCTGGCACATGGAATGAGTAGAATGCAAGATGCCATGAACCCCAGAGCTTGCAGGATTTTCCTTGCTGATAACTGGGGTCTTGTGGCTAGCTGAGAGAAGTAGGCTGTCAGGTAAGTTTGCTTTTCAGGTGTAAGGAATGCCATTTGGGATGCTGTGTCCAGGCTTGCTTCCAGGAATATAATCCTTTGGGTGGGTACTAGTTTGGATTTCTTTTTGTTGATAGTGTACCCTAGGGAGGTCAGCAGGGACTTTACAAAGGCCAGGTGCTTGAGCAGCTTTTCCTATCTGCCTGAATCAGGCAGTCATCTAAGTATGGGTAAATCTGGATATTCCTTTGTCTGCAAAGGGCAATAGCCGGAGCCAGACATTTTGTGAAAACTCTGGGAGCAGTGGATAAGCCAAAGGGAAGTGCAGTGAAAGTACAGTTGTGTACCTACCATAAATGTAGATGTTTGAGTGTCTGTTGCAGTCATTACAATTGGGGTATTCTGCTGGCAGGCTACCCGCAGTCGGCCCGAGTTCCAAAGTCTAGGTCCGGTGTCGGTTGCTGTCACCTCCTCCCTGATATCAGTGCACCAGGGGTATAAAAGATGCAGCCGACGCCATTTTCTTCAGTTTTTCTTGTCCCAGATGTCAGGTGCTCCTAAAATAGTAGGCTAAATTATGCCAATAAGCATACATAGACAAAAAACAACTTTTCCTTCATCTACGAGCAAATACACCCCATAGGATGTATAGAATAGAGAAGTACAGATAAGTCCCAGCAACTGAAAAGGGGGATGGTGGGAGGGTAACCTGGACTGCAACAGTGAATACACTCGAACATCTACATTTATGGTGGGTACACAACTGTACTATGTTCATCGTATTTCACTGTTGCAGTCATTACAATTGGGTTGAATCCCAAAGCTAAGGTTGGGAGGCTGGTGCTAAATAGGATTAGGAGAGGCTATGAGGCCCTGCACAACTGCAGTGACAAAGCCTGCCCTGGATTTAGAGTAGAGAGGTAAGTGATAGCGCTTTGTAAAAGTGTGCACTGAACTCCAGGTTGCAGCCTCTAAGATGTCTTTGGTTGGTACTCCTCTGAGGAAGGATGCTGAAGTGACTGCTGCTCTGGTTGAATGTGGCCTAATGCCCTTAGGCATTGATTTGCCATGATGTGAATAGCTGAAACGAATGCAGTGGCCTATCCACTTTGAAATAGTCTGCTTTGAGATAGGCTTTCATTGTGATCCTGCAGCATATGCCACTAGAAGTTGTTCAGTCTTTCTGAAAGCTTTGGTTCTGTCCAAGTAGAAGCGTAGCTGCCTGTGAAGTCCAACTAATGCAGAAGTCTCTCACCCTTATTCTGTGGGTTTGGATAAAAGGTAGGCAAATTAAGTGTTTGGTTAAGGGCCACACTGGACACTACCTTAGGCATAAATGTAGGGTTTGTCCTCAGAGAAACCCTGTCAGGATGGAAAATGATAAAAGGTTCCACAGCCATGAGTACCTGTAACTCTGAGACTCGTCTAGCGGAGGTTATTGCTAGGAGCAGAGCTGTTTTCCAGGATAAGAATTTTATATCAACTGCAGAGGTTGGCTCAAACGGAGGCAGTGTGAGTTTTTCCAAGACATAGTTGAGGTCCCATGCAGGTACTGGTGCTCTCCTTGGAGGTCTTATGTTTTTGGCCCCTCTGAGGTACTGCCTTAGTAATGGATGAGAAAAAATAGGTTGTTCTGTATTGTAATGAGCTGAAATGGCAGAGGCATGAATTTTAACTGATGAAAAGGAAAGGCCTTTATCCAGCATCTCAGTTAAGTATTGCAAAATCTGAGGAAAATTTGGAACAATCGTGTCAATACCTTGTGCCTGGTTCCAAGAACAGAATCTCTTCCATTTTTCTGCATAAGATTTTCTGGTGCTAGGCCTCCTGGCCTCCAAAATAACATCCATCACTGCTTTAGAGAGAGGTGTGTCTTGAATGGCTACATTATCCGCCATGCTGCCAGGTTTAAGGTCCTGAGTTGGCTGTGCAGTATCTGACTGTCTTGCTGGGTCAATAAGTTTGGAATTTGAGGTAATGTCCAACCTGGGCATTGAGACAAGCTCTTTAGGATTGGATACCAGTGCTGGGGGCCAGTCTGGAGCAATCAGTATCATTTTTGGCTTCTCTTGTCTGACCTTGAGGAGTACCTTGGGGAGGAGAGGCAGAGGAGGAAAGGCATATACTGTTAGGTTTTTCCAGCCGAAAGATAGAGCATCCACTTTCCATGCTTACTTGTGATAAGTCCATGTGCAGAATCTCTGTAGTTGGCAGTTGTGAGGGGAGCAAATAGCTCTATCTCCGGGCATTCCCAGTTCCTTGTTATCATGCTGAAGACTTGTGGATCCAATTTGGGATCCATTAGGTTTCTGCTTAGTTCGTCTGCCAGATTATTTATCCTTCTTGGCAGGAATTGTGCTTGTAGATGTACTTGGTAAGTTAATGCTGTGCCCCACAAGTTCATGGCTAGTATGCAGAGGGGGTAGGAATGTGTGCCTCCCTGATTGTTTATGTACCACATGACTGTAGTATTGTCCGTCTTTATCAGTAGTTGCCCTGGATGAAGTAGATCTTTGAAGGCTGTCAGGGCATTCTGAACAGCTAGCATCTCTTTTTGATTGATAATGTAGATGCATTTGACTTGCGGACCATGTGCCCTGAATACATCTTCCTGCCATATGGGCCCCCCAGGCATAATCTGATGCATCTGTTGTCAATGTCAACAATTGGCTTAAGTATTGGTGTCATTCAAATGGGGATCCAATGCCTGTCAGCCTGGGATGACATGCTCAACAAGCCACGATGCTTCACTAGGGACGGCTTGCACCTGTCACCCCTGGGCTTTCGGATATTGGCAAAGGCTCTTGCTACCCCTGTAGTGCCTTTTTTAGGCAAGGCTCAAAAGACAAACCCACCTCCATAGGTATCACAAGGGATAAGAAACTAAGAGTAATGCTACTCAATGCCAGAAGTCTAAACCTCAAGATGCACTTTTCGAAACTCTCCTTAGCATGGAGAACATCGATATCTGTGCAGTAACAGAAACCTGGTTCAAGGCTCCCGAGAGCACCCCACCACTACCAGGTTATACCTCATACCATGCTTTTCGGCCCCAAAACTTGGACCAAACCACAAAAGGAGGGGGAGTATCAATATTCATCAAAGATACCCACACCTCCAGGTTGGTGGCACAGCATGAAGCATCAGAGACTATCCATGTGCAACTAACAGTGGGTAAAACTGCCTTCCAGTTTATAGTCTGCAACAGACCACCCTCCCAAACCCAGGAACCCCACTCGGCCTTCCTGAGAACACTAGAAAATATGAAGGTTTCTCCAAACACCATTATATTGGGCGACTTCAACTACCCAAACATGAACTGGGAGCATTACTCTAGCTCCAACACCCTAGCCCAAAGGTTCCTAGAATTTATAAACTCAAACGCTATGGAACAACTTGTTACCACTCCCACAAGAGGGGAAAACATACTGGACCTGATCATCACCAACATGGGGACTCTATGTTCCAGACCAGAAGTGTATCCCTCACTGGTAAGATCAGACCATAAACTAATCTCACTGGATATTCACATCCCGACCCCACCTCCTGCCCAGAAAACCACAGTGAAAAACTTCTCTAAAGCAAATTTCACACTCCTCAAAACCAAGGTGGAATCCTTCAAAGCCCCCGGGCCTGTGGAAAATATAGCCCAGACCGCAGAATCCTTTATAAATGCATTCTATGAACACCTTCTGGAATGCATGGATCATGCAATCCCAAATAAAACCAAGACCCAATCCTCCAAAGGCAGACGTCCTGTCTGGTGGACGCCAGCCATAAACAAACTATACAATAGAAGGAGGAAGCTACTAAATGATAGAGCAAAATCCCAAAAAGGGAAGGCATCTCTGATCAGTATTAGCAAAAAACTACGGGCACTCATAAAATCGTCTAAGGCCAGCTTCGAGAGAAAAATTGCACAGGACACTAAGGATAATCACAAGGCTTTCTATAGTTATGTTAGGAACCTGGGTGGGAAATCCCAGATATGCTCAGAATTAGTCCAAAATGACAAAAAATACACCGAACCCACAGACATTGCCAACATCCTAGCTGACAGGTTCAGCGCAAACCCCCCCCCCCCACCAATAGGGCAAATATCTATCCCAGCAGAGTGCTGCCCCCTGACATCTCAGATGCTCAGGTAAGAGCCGCCCTCTCCAAAGCAAAAAACACAGCATCAATGGGACAAAACGGTGTCCTGGGCTGCGTCCTACATGAACTCCAAGAAGAGCTAAACCCAAACATAAAACTACTGTTCAATCTCAGCCTTACTACAGGATATGTACCCAAAGAGTGGCGTGCAGCAACAGTGGTCCCTCTCCACAAAGGTGGTGCCTCAACGGATCCTGGAAACTATCGCCCCATAAGCCTGACTAGCTTGGTCTGCAAAGCTATGGAAAGGATCATCATGGACCTCATAAATAAAGATATTGGGGACCTACAGACACTGGATCCTACCCAGTTCGGCTTTGTTAAGGGCAGATCCTGCCTCTTAAACCTGGTCGATTTCTTTGAAACAGTCACCAAGGCCATTGATGAGGGGAAGGTGGTCCACACAGCCTACCTGGACCTCGCAAAAGCCTTCGATATAATACCCCACTCGGGCATTATAGATAAGCTCACCAGCTTAAATATACATCCCTATGTCACTAGATGGGTTGCAAACTGGCTCAAGGACAGAACCCACATGGTTAGAATTGCTGGAGCCATGTCAGACTCCAAACCAGTTACAAGTGGCATCCCACAAGGCTCAGTCCTGGGACCTCTCTTGTTCGGTATATATTTCTCGGAGGTACAGGCCAACACGGAAGGACTGTGGCTGACCAAGTTCACAGATGACTGCAAACTGGGCGCCATAATCGACTCTCCAGCCGACACAAGCATCCTCCAAAGGGCCTCATAGAAACAGACAACTGGTGCCAGAGCCATGGCCTCAAGCTAAATGCCAAAAGTGTATAGTCATCTCCTTTGGCAAAAACAAAGTGCCCACAAATTACCACATAGGTGGTAATCCATTAAGTACAGAAGAAGTAATTAGGGACCTGGGGACCCAAGTTGATAGCAATCTCTTATTTGACAACCACGTGGCCAAAGTGGTTAGAAAAACATTTTATATAGCCCACCTAATCATGAAGGGATTCACATCTAGATCAGGGGAGGTCATCGTGCCTCTTTACTCATCCCTCATCAGGCCCATAATTGAGTACAATGCCCTTTTGGGATGTACCTTACCAGACACCTGCAGCAACTGGAAAGACCCCAAAAGTACCTCACCAAGAGGATCAAGGGCTCAAACAGATGCCATATGCTGCCGGTTAAAGAAACTCCAGCTCTACTCAGTGGTATACCGTCTGTTCAGGGCGATCTGTGCCTGACGTATAAAGCCATGTCCAACCCGAATTAATGGACATGCTGCACCTCAGAAAATCCAAATCCCATCGAGCTAGGCCGAGAGACTTGAACCTCAGCACTGAAATAAATAGGACATGCTGGAGGGACAGATTCATAACCCAGAGGCTCCCTTCACTCTGGAATAAAATCCCAGTCCAGGTTAGGCAGAGTCCCTCATTGACTCTCTTCAAGAGGAATCTTGATGAGTGGATGGGAGATCGTAGGTTTAACCCGGGTATCACTTCTGTGTCACTGTTAGACAGAGGCACAGTATACTAACCTCGAAAAAGGGCATAGCAAAATTAATTTAAAATGGGTGGCGAAAGCCAAACACATTCTGGCTAGGCTTATAAATGCCCCAGGGCAGATAGCCTAGTATGAACCTATGTCTGCCTGGCTGTGGGTAAGGTGAATGACTGTCCCGTGTTGTAGTGACAGGCCTTTACCCACCATCGAAACTCCTGTTGTAGGCAGGGAATGAGGGTAATTATTGTTTCCAGGCTGTGGCAATGTTGAGTCCAAACACTTTTTAGATACCATTGAAGTTTCCTCATATGCAGTCTTGCATATGGAATTAGTAGAATGCAGGATGCCATGAAGCCCAAAACCTGCAGAATTTTTCTTGCAGATAACTGGGTCTTTGTTGCCAACATTTTGAAATAAGTAGTCAGTTGTCTGTGTTTGTCTGGCGTGAGATAAGCCATCTGGGCAGTTGTATTTAAGCTTGCACCCAGGAATATTATTTCTTGAGAGGGTACGAGTTTTGATTTCTTTTCGTTTACTGTCTACCCTAGACTTGTTAGGAATCTTTTTACAAACGCCAGATGCTGTAGTAGAATGTCCTTGTTCTCTGCTTGAATAAGGCAGTCGTCCAAGTAAGGATATATTTGTATTACTCTTTGTCTGCAAAATGCAATTACTGGTGCCAGGCATTTTGTGAACACCCTGGGCGCAGTAGATAAGCCAAAGGGCAGTGCAGAGAATTGGTAGTGCAATGAGCCAGCTATAAATCTGAGGTATCTTCTGCATGATTGTCTGATTGGGACATGCAGGTATGCCTCTTTTAGGTCTAAAGTCATAAGCCAAGCCTTCTTGCCCAGCATGGGCAGAAGCCGCTGCACAGTTAACATTTTGAATTTTGGAATATCCAGGAATGTGTTTAGGATTGACAGGTCCAGTAATGGTCTCCAGGTGTTGTCCTGTCTGGGCACCAAGAATAGCCTTGAGTAAAATTGTAGTCCCTGCTCTTGCTGTGGTACTTGCTGAATGGCTTTCATGTCCATGAGGGATGAAACTTGTTTTTGTGCCTCTGCCCATTAATTGCGTGGCAGGTCTGGCATATCGTTTGGCCTTGGCAAGGTGTGAAAGTGGAACCTGTAGCCTTGTGATACGATATTTAAGACCCATTTGTCCTGGGTGATCATATGCCAATTTTGTGAAAAAAGTGCTAGTTTTCCCCCCAAAGGAGCTGCCAGAAGATAAGTGCTTGGTGCTGGCAGGGGAAAGTCATTGAGACTGTTTCCTGTATGGCTGTGATTTTTCCTCTCCGCTTTTGGAGGTAGAAGCACCCCATTGTTTAGGCCTGTATGAGCCCTGGGGCTGTGATCTGCCTCTTTGTGGCCTGTAAAGCTCTTACAGCCAAGGTAGCAGAAGTATAAATCTTTTTCTCCCCATCTGTCCAGGGCCCTTGAATCCCTATCAGAGGGGATAGGGTTTTTTGCAGTGGAAGCCTTGACCCCTTTGGGATCCTGAGAGATAGTTTCTGGGTCAGCAGCAGGGTTTTTATAAAGAAATGTATGTGAATCAGGAACCCTGTAGTATCTGTCTGGCTTAACAGGGGCTGGTGGTAAAGAATCAGGAGACAAAATACATCATCTACAATGTCTAAAACAGGAGGAATAGCAAGGGGCATGTGCTGAGGTAATAAAAGGAAGTCTCTGAGCCTTTTCTTGGATTCTGAGTAATCTTGGCTCTCCCAGTGGAAATGCTCCCTCACAGTATGCAGGGTCTCCCCAAAAGAATCATCCTCAGGAGGAGAGGCTGAAGGGATAGATTCTTCAGCATCAGAATCCTCATAGGGAGGGAGAGAAAAATTCCTGTTCAGAAGAGGAATCAGAGGAAATGGAAACTTGATCTGGAGATTCATATTCTATCTCTTGCCTAGGCCTCTTATCAGGAGGGGGATGGGAACCCCTGATCAAAGTAATTAGGTCTTCGGCTATTTTAAGCATCTGTTTTTTAGGCATGGAGGCCTGTCCAAAAGAATGCTGTACTTGTTTCTTTGTCTTTAGAGCTGCTTTAGTCTTTGCCTTTGAAGCTGAAGTTGGTTTCACATATAACTGTGTAGGCCTGAAAACACCCTCAGAAGCCGATGCCTGCTCAGCGGCTCTGGACCCATCTGAGGGAATAGTTTCCGAGTGTCCAATACCTTGAGTTTCCAGTGGCCTAGTCAGCTCCACGTGGGAGTCGGAAGCGGCATGTGGCTCTGAGGTAGCGGGCGTCAGGGGCTGCAAAAGCGCCTCACTGAGAACCGGCGACAGGCCTAGCGGAAGCCTCGTCATCGGTTTTGGACCTCGGATGCCTGTCCTTTTCTTTTTCTTTGCACTTTTTATAAACTCCGGTAGTTGGCTGTTCTGACGGCATTATATAATTGAATCTTCTGCCAAAGTAATGAAATGCAAAATCATACCGACGCTTAATAGTGCGTTGGTTAAATCTAGCACAAAACCGACAACTAGCAATGTCGTGGTCAAGGCCTAGGCAAGAAATACAGTACGAATGAAAATCCTTATGAAGTATTTGCTTCCCACAAGAAATACAATTATTAACTTTTTCTGACATCGATCTGGAGCAAGAAAAAAAGTTTCCCCAACGGGGTACTTAGCTTTAATGAAGACTTCAGATCTGAAATTCGAATTTGAAAATCTCAGGAGTCGGACGAGTAGCACTTGCGAACTGCTTTTGCTTCGGGCAAAGCGTGGCAAGAAAGACTGAAAAAAATGGCGTCGGCTGCATCTTTTATACCCCTGGCGCACTGACATCAGGGAGGAGGCGACAGCAACTGACACCGGACCTAGACTTTGGAACTAGGGCCGACTGCGGGTAGCCTGCCAGCAGGATAACCCAAATGTAATGACTGCAACAGTGAAACACAATGAACATCTGAAAGTGCAGAGATCCTGCCCCGAAAAGTACAGTTTTGTACCTACCATAAATGTAGATGTTCGAGTGCTAATACAGCTGCAGTCCTCACAGATGGGTTCTCCTGCCGTCAGGCGGGTCCTCGGTCGGCCGAATTCCAAAGTCTAGGTCCGGCGTCGGTTGTCATCGCTTCTTTCCTGATGTCAGTGCGACAGGGGTATAAAGGAACCAGCCGACGCCATTTTCTTCAGTTTTTCTTGCCCCAGATGTCAGGTGCCCCCAGAAGGAAGGCAATACATAAAATTAGGTAATAATGCAATGCAATATAATCAAAAAACAGTAGTTGCAAGCAAATACACCATAAAAGAATACCCCTAGAGGGGAAGGAGGGAGAGAAACCTGGACTGCAGCTGTATTAGCACTCGAACATCTACATTTATGGTAGGTACAAAACTGTACTATGTTCATCGTGCATACAGCTGCAGTCCTCACAGATGGGTAGAATCCCAAAGCTAACAAAGGGGTGGTAGGCACTAGGTGTAACTAGGAGGAGCCAAAATGCCCTGCAAGACTGCAGTGGCAAAGCCTGCTCTAGATTTGGAGTATAATGGTAAGTTGTAGTGCTTGGAGAAGGTATGCACAGAACTCCAAGTGGCTTCTTCCAAAATATCCTTGGTAGGAACTCCTCTGAGGAAGGCTGTAGAGGTGGCTGTGGTCCTGGTGGAATGAGTTCTAATGCCTGTAGGTACAGTTTTGCCATGAAAGGAATAGCAAAAGCGTATGCAGTGGGCTATCCATTTTGAAATTGTCTGTTTGGAAATTGGCTTTCCTTGAACTCCTACTGCATAGGCCGCAAAGAGCTGTTCTGATTTTCTGAAAGGCTTTGTTCTGTCCAAATAATAACGCAGTTGTCTGTGGATGTCCAAGGAATGTAGTAATCTCTCCCCTTTGTTTTGAGGATTAGGATAAAAAGTAGGTAAGTGTATGGCCTGATTTAAAGCTACCCTGGATACCACTTTAGGCATAAAGGACGGGTTGGTTCGTAAGGAAACTCTGTCCTGATGGAAGATGATAAAAGGCTGGACAGCCATGAGAGCCTGTAATTCTGAAACTCTACGAGCTGAGGTGATAGCCAGAAGGAAAGCTGTTTTCCAGGACAAATATTGCAAATCTGATGACGCAGCTGGCTCAAAAGGAGGCAGGGTCAGTTTTTCCAGAATGAAATTAAGATCCCAAGCAGGTATTGGTTGTTTCCTTGGAGGTCTCAAATTCTTAGCCCCTCTGCGGAACTGTCTTAAGAGAGGGTGAGAGAATAAAGGTGGATCAGTGTTGTATTCTGCAGAAATGGCTGAGGCATGGATTTTGATGGAGGAGAAAGAAAGTCCACTGCTTAGCAGTTCAGTCAAATATTGTAGTATTTGTGGTAAATTCAGTTTTCCAGGGTCCTGGCCCTTTTTCTCATTCCAGGTACAAAAACGTTTCCATTTTGCGGAGTAAGCTTTTCTAGTTGATGGCCTTCTGGCCTCCAAAATGACATCCTGCACCTCCTTGGGAGTAGGGCCTGCTGTGATGCTAAGGAATCTTCCATGTGGCTAGATTGAGTGTTTTTAGATGACTGTGAAGAGTTTTGAAGCTGTGTTGAGTCAGAAGAGGAGGCATTAGAGGCAGGGTCCATGGTGGGGAATGCGTCAGGCTCCTCAGGAGTGGGTACCAGTGTTGTCTTGGCCAGTCCGGAGCAATGAGGATCATCTTTGGTCTGTCTGCTCTGGTCTTCAATAGCACTTTGGGCAACAGAGGAAGAGGTGGGAAGGCATAAACTGTCATTGATGCCCAGCTGAAAGAGAGAGCTTCCACTCTCCAGGCCTTTGGATGGAAGATCCTTGAGCAGAATTTTGTCAATTGATGATTTTTGTGGGAGGCAAATAGATCTATGTCTGGCCTTCCCCATTCTTGGATTATTTCTGTAAAAACTTTTGGATGCAACTTCCATTCGTGTGGATCTGTCATATTCCTGCTTAGGTTGTCTGCCAGCGTGTTTTCCTTGCCTGGCAAGTACTGTGCTTGTAGTTCCATTTGTAAGTCCATGGCCATGTTCCAAAGTGACATGGCCAGTCTGCATAGGGGGTAAGAATGTGTTCCTCCCTGCTTGTTTATGTACCACATAACTGTGGTGTTGTCCGTTCTTATCAAGAGTTGACCTGGTTGTAGAAAGTTCTTGAAAGCTATAATAGCATTTATTACTGCTAGCATTTCTTTTTGATTGATGTGAAGGTGCTTTTCTTTTTGGGACCATTTGCCCTGAATGCACTGTTCTGTCATGTGCGCCCCCCAGGCGTAGTCCGAGGCGTCTGTTGTGATGACTTGATTTGCTTGAGGCTTGCTGAAAGGAAGACCTGTGTTTGTTTGGCATGCTTGAGCCCACCACAGAAATTCCTTTTGCAGACATGGAATTAGTGGTATTATTGTTTCCAAACTGTGGCTGTGTTGAGACCATATGTTTTTCAGGTACCATTGTAAGTTTCCTCATATGCAGCTTTGCACATGGGATTAGTAAGATGCAAGATGCCATGAATCCCACAGCCTGCAGGATTTTCCTTGCAGTAAGCCTGGTGCAATTTGCTAGTGTTCTAAAGTATTGGATTAGTTGCCCCTGCTTCTCTGGCGTGAGGTAGGCCATCTGGGTGTTTGTGTCCAAGTTGGCACCCAGGAAAATTATCTTCCGAGAGGGTATTAGTCTTGATTTCTTTTTGTTGACTGTGTATCCCAGAGAGTTCAATAACATTATTACATAAGCCAGATGTTTCAGAAGGATGTGTTTGCTGTCCGCTTGGATCAGGCAGTCGTCCAAATAGGGATATATCTGTATCCCTTGAAGTCTGCAGTAGGCAATTACTGATGCCAGGCATTTCGTGAATACTCTGGGTGCAGTAGATAAGCCAAAGGGCAATGCAGAGAATTGATAATGAGTTGAACCTGCAAGAAATCTGAGGTATCTTCTGCAATTTTGTCTGATTGGGACATGCAGGTATGCCTCCTTGAGGTCCAATGTTACCAGCCAAGACTCCTTGCCCAGCATGGGAAGAAGTTGCTGTAGAGTGAGCATCTTGAATTTTGGTGCAGTAGGAATGTGTTTAGGATGGATAGATCCAGAATAGGTCTCCAATCTTTTCCCTTCCTTGGCACCAGAAATAGCCTGGAATAAAACCCTTGACCTTGTTCGTGCGTAGGTACCTCTTGAATAGCTTTCATGTTTATGAGATCTGTAATTAGCCTTTGTGCCTCTGCCCTTTGATTGTGTGGCAGGTTTGGCATGCCTCTCATTTTTGGAAGGGTGTGAAAATGGAATTTGTAGCCTCTGTTTATAATGTCCAGGATCCATTTGTCCTTTGTGACAATATGCCAATTTTTTGAAAATAATGCCAGCTTTCCTCCCAAGGGGGCTGCCATTTGAGATCTGGTTGGCATGCAAAGTGGAAAGTCATTGGGTTTGCTTTCTGATAGATTGCGAGTTGTCCTCACCACCTCTTTGTGTAGGAGCTTGCCATTGTCTGCCTCTGTACGATCCTTGGGATTGTCCTCTGACCCTCGGGCGCCTGTATCTGCCTCTTTGGGGTCTGTCTGTGGCAGGAAAGGACCAGTTTTGGAAGGCCAATTTCTACTAAATGTGGGGTTGAACCTGTAGAAATTCTTTCACAGTTTGCATTGATTTAGCCTTTTCCTCCATTTTCCTTAATACCTCCTCAGCATTAGCACCAAATAGTACATCCTTTTGAAGAGGAGTGTCTAGTAATTTAGCTTTGACATGATCAGGTAAGGTTTGTTCCTTAAGCCAGGCATGCCTACGTATGACTGATCCTGTAACAGCAGCTCTGCATGAGGCCTCTAGAGCATCAAAACCACATTGTAAGGTATGCTTACCCACTTGTTCTGCACTATGTATCAAGTCCTGCAACTCCTTCAAGTCTGGTTGTTCAGGTTGTGACATTTTACTTTTCAATTGTGATAACAAAAACTGTTGGTATTTTAGCATATGGAACTGACAGTTTAAGGCCCTCATAGATAAGGTAGCCGAGGTATATACCTTTTTTCCCCACCATTCTAAGGATCTGGAATCTCTCTCGGAAGGCAATGGATTTTTAGCAATGGAGGCCTACTCCCTTGGGGCCCTGTGAGATGGTTTCTGGGTCAGCAGCATGGCTCTTGTATAGAAATTGGTGTGAGTCAGGGACCGTGTAGTACCTGTCAGGCTTAAGTGGAGCTGGAGGTAGAGAGTCCGGGTTAAGGCAGGCCTCCGAGTAAACATCATCTAGGATGTCCAAGACAGGAGGTATAGCCAAAGGCCTGTGCTGAGGAAGCAAGATAAATTCCCTGAGCCTTTTCTTGGAATCAGAATAATCCTGGCCTTCCCAGTGGAAGTGTTCCCTTAAGGTATGCAAAGTTTCCCCAAATGAGTAATCCTCAGGGGGGGATACAGAAGGGATGGACTCCTCCGCATCAGAGTCCTCAAAAGGGGAGTAAGAATGTTCCTGATCATCAGAGTGCTCTGAAATAATGGAGCCCTGATCAGAGGAGGGGGAATCTTCCTCCACTCTAGGCCTGTTGTCTGGAGGGGGCTGAGAACCTCTGATAAGAGTAATTAAATCCTCAGCCATTTTAAGCATCTGTTTCTTAGGCAGGGGGCCTGGAGATGGGCCCTGTGCAGCTGGTCTCTTAGAGTGCATGGTTGCTTTAGACTTAGTGAAAGCCTTGATAGAGAAGGAAGATGAAGGTCTGAAGACACCTTGAGTGGAGGTGGACCTGTCCACATTCTGAGTTTCAACGCCGACAGTGGCTTCGGTATCTGTAGTCGGGGTGTGGGCCGAGGAGCCTGCGACCTCGGGTACAGGAGACACCGTCAAAGGCAGGTCATCGGTAGGCAGGGGCTGCGTAGGCGCCTCACCGAGAACCGGACCATGTGTAGCCGGCTTTGGCGTGGTGTCGGTAGAGGCTGCGGACCTCGTGTGTCGGTCCTTGTTTTTTCGTTTTTTAGACAAAACCGGAGTCGGAGTATCCGACGACATAGTATAGTTAAATGCTTTTCCAAAATAATGCTGGGCGAACTCCGCCCGACGCTTAATAGTGCGTTTGTTGAATGTAGCACAAAAGCGGCAGGCCGAGACCTCGTGGTCTGGGCCTAAACAAGGTATACAGAGGGAATGGAAATCCTTATGCGGTATTTGCTTCCCACAAGAAATACAATTATTAACTTTGTCTGACATCGGTCTGAGGCAAGAAAAGGTTCCCCAACGGGGTACTTAGCTTTTAAGAAGACTTCGGTTTCCAAATTTTCGTAATCTCAGGAGCTGGCCGACCGGCACTTGCGTACTGCTTCTGCTTCGGGCACCTCGCGGCAAGAAAGACTGAAGAAAATGGCGTCGGCTGGTTCCTTTATACCCCTGTCGCACTGACGTCAGGGAAGAAGCGACGACAACCGACGCCAGACCTAGACTTTGGAATTCGGCCGACCGAGGACCCGCCTGACGGCAGGAGAACCCATCTGTGAGGACTGCAGCTGTATGCACGATGAACATCGTAGGTATTTCCTGCATGATTCCCTGATAGGAATGTGGAGGTAGGGCTCTTTTAGGTCTAGGATGGCTAGCCAAGCATCCTTGGAGAGCATGGGTAGTAGTTGCTGGAGAGTGAGCATTCTGAATTTTGGTATCAACAGGAAGGTGTTTAGAATGGAAAGATCGAGGATGGGGCACCAGGTGCCCTCCTTTCTGGGTACCAGAAAAAGTCTGGAGTAGAAACGTTGGCCTTTCTATTCTGTAGAAACGTGCTCTATTGCCCTCATAAAGAGCAGAGAAAGGACTTGCTTTTGTGCCTCTGCCCACTGGTTTGGAGGTAGATCTGGGAACCCTTTTGGGGTTGGAAATGTGTGGAAAGAAAATTTGTATCCCTGGGACACTATGCTGAGGACACAGCGGTCGTTGGTAATGGTGGCCCAGGTGCTTGCGTGAAAGGAGAGTTTTCCTCCTAGGGGAAAGTGAAGGTGGGCAGAGGGAGGTGGTGGTGGGGGAGAGTCATTGTGAGTTCTTACCATGAGGGGGTGGCTTAGAACTCCTTGTTTTTGAAGTGGAGGAATTCCACTGTTTTGATCTCTGCATTCCCTGTGGCTGCTGTCTGAGGGATCTGCTTCCACTGGTTCTGGTTTGAACTGACCTGGTGGGAGCAGGAAAGGACCAGCGTTTGGAGGGGCAATGCCTGCTGAACCTGGGTGGCTGGACCTGTAAGAAATCCTTAACAGTCTCCATAGATTTAGCTTTTTCTTCCATCTTTTTTAAGACCTCATCTGCCTTAGTGCCAAATAAGTTGTCTTTGTGCAAGGGTGCATCCAACAATTTAGATTTAACATGGTCTGGCAAGGGCTGTTCCTTAAGCAATGCATGCCTTCTAAGGACAGAACTGGTGACTGCTGTTCTACAAGAAGCTTCTAGGGTGTCAAAACCACAGTGTAATGTAAGGTCTGCTTAGTTACTTGACTTGCAGACTGCATTAACTCTTGTAACTCTTTAGAGTCTGCACATGTAGGAAAGGAAGACACATTTGAGGAATTCCATGGTATGTTGCTGAAATTTTAGCATATGGAACTGGCAATTTAGTGCCCTGAGAGCAAGAGTAGCAGAGGTGCATACTACTTTACCCTATCTGTCTAGTGCTCTGGAATCACTATCTGAGGGAGTGGGATTCTTAGCATAAGTTGTTTTAATTCCTTTGGGCCCTTGAGAAATTACCTCAGGGACAGCAGTAGGATTTTGAAAAGAAATTTATGTGATTCAGGGACTCTGTAATACCTGTCAAGTCTTCTGGGTGAAGGAGGGAGGGTGTCAGGAGTCAAACTGGATTCCAGGAAAACATCATCCACAATATCCAGGACTGGAGGAATGGCCAGGGGTCTGTGCTGTGGGAGATGTAAGAATTCCCTGAGTCTCTTTTTAGACCGAGGGTAGTCCTGACATTCCCACTGGAAATGCTCCCTTAAGGTATGAAGGGTTTCCCCAAAAGGAAAAGTCCTCGGAAGAGAGGCTGAAAGAATGGAGTCCATTGCATCAGAATCCTCATAAGCAGAGAGGGGTTGCATGTCTTCATATTCAGATGCATCAGAGTCATCAGACTCCTGTTCAGACTTTTTCTTTTGGAAGGGGTAGCTTGGCTTCCCCTGAACAGCATGATAAGGTCTTCCGCCATTTTAAACATTTGAGACTGAGGCAATGAAGCAGGTGCCTAAGATTGGGTCGCCAGTTTCTTGGGTGTGGTTCATACCCTGGGTCTTAGAAACTCTGTAGTTTCTGAAAGAACGGTAGACACGAAAGAAGTCATCGGTTTGTGTTGAGAATCGGTAGTGTGAAGTACTTCCTCAGAAGCTGGTGTCTGCTCAGCAGCCCTGGACCCAACCAAGGGAGAGACAACCGCAGGATCCTTAGTCAAAGAAGAGTTTTGCGGCATACTGGACTCTGAAAGGGTCTCGGTAGCAGCCTGCGAATCCACAAAAGTGGGCATCAGAGGCTGCAAAAGCGCCTCACTGAGGACCGGAGAACTGACGACTAGCTTAACGGAAGCATTGTCGGTAGGTTTGGACCTGTGCGGTCTGTCTCTGTCTTTATCCTTACTTTTTTTGGAAGATCTGCTGTTGGATGGCTTACCAAAGCCATATCGGAATTCGAGGACTGTAAGCAAAAATATCTAGCTACAATAAGGGCCCAACGATGTACACTTCTGGTGTTGAACAAAGCACAAAAGCGACAGAGGGGGACGTTGTGGTCTGGGCCTAAGCAAGTGACGCAGTAAGAATGAAAGTCTCGGTGTGGTATTTGCTTTCCACAGGCAAGATAATTAACTTTTTCTGACATCGGTTAGTGCAAGAAAAAAGGATCCCCAACGGGGTACTTAGCTTTAGAAGACTTCAGCTTCAATTCAGAAGACAAAACTCAGGTAGCGGCCGACCGGCACTCATGTGAACTGCTTCTGCTTCGGGCTCCACGGCAAGAAAGACTGATGTAATGGTGTCAGCTGCCTTACTTTATATACTACTGACGACCTGACATCAGTCCTGAAGCAACAGTAACTGACGCAGAAATACTAAGCCTCTGGTATTCGGGCCAGCCGAGGGCTACCCTGGCGGGGATAACCCAAATGTGATGACTGCAACAGTGAAACACAAAGAACATCAATTGATACACACACCTCAAGCACTGTTACAATCTGGTCTCACGGTGGATAAGAGATTAATAAGCTCATCTTTTTCCCCAATATTACAGCATAATCACATCACTCCTTGTACTATATACATTTTGCCCATCAGAATGGCATTGAATGTCCCAGTTTCAAACAAACTGAAATGGAAAGAAGAGAGCTGCAAAAGAAGATCCATTGTGAAGTGTGCTAATTATTTGTTACATTACCAGATATCCAAATAAAGGCTTCTACCCCTGTTTATAACTGCAGAGAGCACAACTTTTATGTCTGGGGAATACATGTCTGGTGCTTGTTGAAGTTGTCTGCCTCCTTTGTTTGCTCAATTTAACAGAGACTAAAACCACTGTTTATCTGATGCAGCTTTGGATGCATTAATGAATAAGGGTGTTGCCTCTTGGTCACTGATGAGACAAATGGGTTGTGTGGTTCAATCAAAACATTAGGAAGATGAAGTTAGTTGTGAGTCAGAATGGGACTGCCATGACGCAATGCGCTGAATAGAAAATTGAAGAGTTTTGAAAGAGTTTGTTGCTAAAGCAGTTAGTTTATGTAAATGGATGACATGGGAAAGCTTGTGCTTGATATATACATGAAAAGTTTAAAAGTGGTCATGACTGACAAAAGCAGAGGGTCTGTATCAGTTAGAAGCCAATGAAAAAGCCAAGCAGCAAATATGTGACATTCATACTGTTGAGGCAGTAAAACAACTGGAACAAGATGGGTCAAGTATTTGACTGGAATGGAACACAAGGCAAGAAAATATAATGTAAAACTGTAGGGTGCCCAAAAAGATGAGGAAAAAATTAAATTGATAGGCTACATGAAAAGCAAGATAGCGGTGTGGACTGGTTTTGCAAAAGACTCCCTAGAAATAATACTGCCAAAGTCAGACATTAAGTACGGAAACAAAAAACAGAATTTCAGACTTGCTATGAGAAAAGCAAATACTATGTAAGTTATGGCAATCAGACAGAAAGCTGTCTGTCTGCATTTGTGGAACACAATTATACTGAGGTGACACTGAAAAGTGTTGGCATTTTGTGGATGCAGTATGAGAACGTAAATGGAGGACAGTAAAATTTAGATTGTCATTTTATTAATTTTGAAGGTGCTTTGGAATGAAGAACTACTGACATTTGATGGTCCAGGCACAGCTGCTTGAAAAAATAAGAAAAACTGCCTATGACAGTAACTCATTCAGAGATGGAATAAAGTGATAAAGAGACTGCTAAATTAAGAAGTGTGAATACTTCATGGGGAAACAAAACAGGATGAATGGGAAGAAAGATTTGATTCAGCTGAGAAAAGATGTATATATGTGCACTTTACCCCAGAAACAAGAAGGATGGACAGACTGGAAAGTTCTATGAAATGGCATGAACTGGGGGTATTTTGTGTGTATGGTCTGTTAAAAATCAAGTTAAATTACATTATCAGATGATTACACATAAGGACTAAAAAAGGTTTGAGCATATGGTAACAGACAAACCTCTCAACTGTCCAGATTTTGGCAGAATGCCCAGATTTTTGCCTCATATTATTGGTCTGTTCCTCATAAAATTTGTGATTTTCTGGCAAATCACTGAGATGATCAGGTGATTGAAGTCACTAAATAATGATATACATTTCAGTTTTAGACTTCACATCCTTCAGAAAAATGCATGTTAACATAAACCCTGTAAGTTTATAAAAGCATTATTTAAAGCTGTCCCATATTTTGGGGCCTTTGTCCCCATTTTGGCAGGCTTTGTTCAGATTTCTAGCACTAGGAGGTTGAAAGGTATGGTAGGAGTTTACTTTTACGTACAGTTGGATGGTAATGCCTGAGTGGACACCTAGGCCTACAAGTCACTGATAAGTTAATATGAATAATGACAGGTGCCTAACTTATGTTTAATATTGATTAACAAGGTACAAATGCTGAAACTTTGTGGTGTAAAAAGATTACTACTACTGGCTAATTTAAGCATGGTGAGATCTCAACCATATAAACAGGCAAAGGTTAGAATTCACAAATGAGTGTTACATGCTTGTGGAGCAATAATGTTCTGGAGATCATTGTGCCGGGCTGTTCATAGCTAAGAAGACATGAAATATGAATTGTCTTTGAATCCACACACCCATCACATGGCCACTTCTTTGTGATGCACTACGTTACATGCTATATGTCTACGAATCACAGCTACAGTCTTAACAAAATAAATACAAAAAAAGAGTTTTGTGTAGAACACATTTAATTTTTTTAGACAGTGAGCACATGCCTGCAATTGCACGAAGGATATTAAATGCTGGATTTTACAATTGTCTATCTTAATATATTTTCCTGTTTGTAGATACTGATGTCTGCCTTTGCACAACTTTAAGCAAATCTGCCATTATTTTACATAGCACTAGTAAGGGGTATTAATGAAAGCCTAAGCTATGTTTGTTCAAATCTAACTAGTATTTTTCCATTTTCAAAATTTATGCTGAAAGTTGCTTGTAAAATATTCAATTTAGGATGCATGCATTTTTCCACAAACAATGGTCTTAGTATAAATACCGTACAGATGTCTGAAAAAAATTACTAAAATATAAATGATTAAAACTAGAGAGTAATGAATCAAAACGTAGATGTGAACTACAGTCAAACAGTTTGGACAATACAATACAGAGTAAATGGAGACATTGGTCTCCTTAATCCCTTGCTTGTGGTGTCATTGGTGGCAGGGGTGATGCTGTGGTTGAAACGGGCATAAAAAGAGACTGGTGGAACATCAAAATATATGAAATGCAATATGAATGAGATGAATTGGGTTGGGGTTGCATAACAGTTAAGGTTCTTATCTTACAGGCACAAGGTACGAAGTTTGATTCTCAACTTTAAGGGGGGGGTAGCATAATGGCTAGCTCATTACCTCACAGATACAAGGTCCAGGATTTCATTCTGACCTGTACTTGTTGGCTATGCTTGTAATAGCCCAAAAGAACATTCACAAGTAATGCAGGTGCAAACGGCCAAACAAGATACAAGAATTCAAAACAGGAGGCCAGCACCACAGTGTTATAAGCACACCATACGTTTACTTATTAACAGTAAAAAAATTTCACCAACATCACACAAGTTTCAGCAACCTTGCCTTCTTCAGTGGTAAGAAACATGTCAATAGATAGGTACACAGACCTTTATGTAGATTTAAATAAATAAATAAATAAAACCCTCTTCCTGTTAAGTCACTTTCTCTGATAAACATATCTAGCAAACCAAATACATTAAATTATAAATGATCATTAAGTCCCAGGGAGAATAAACCCCCCAATTTAATAATCCATAGATTGTGACATTCAGAAAATCAATTTTTTGGATGTTATGATTATAAGAAATCTTGATGATACACTTAGAACTCAGGTATTTAAGAAATATCCCCAGTACAACAACTTGCTATTTGCCTCGAGTTTGCACCCATACCATACCATCCGAAACATACCCAAATCTCAGTTTTTGCATATCAAAAGGATTTGCTCAACACAAGAAGATTATGTCTCATTTCAGTAAGATCTAACTCATAGATTTCAAGTTAGGGGCTATAAACAACAGGATATCCTATCTGCCAGCAACTGGTCCACAACACAGGAGAGAACATAGTTACTAGAATGTTTGTTTGTCTTTCGGCTTTTCCCGGTAAGGGGTTGCCACAGCGGAACTCCGGTCCGCTAATGATTGGCAGTAGATTTTTATGAAATGCCGTGGTGCCAGCTCGACGCCCAACCTTCAACGAAGGCATGCCCATTTACGCACGCATGTCTTTCGAAGGCTACCCAACTGCGGGGAGGACATGCAGACTCCACACAGAAGGCTCTCCCAAGCCCAGCCGAGAATCGAATGGGAGAACCTCTTGAACATAGTTACTAGAATACAAAAACAAAACCCAGGAGGATAGTTTGGATACTATTAGGTTTGTAATGACCTATGAGCAGAATGTTAATTTAATTAGGGATGTTGTGTCCAGGAACTGGAACATGCTATTGGCTAATGAGGAGTTGTATGATGTTCTTGGTCCCGAATGGAAGGACGTTGGGATCACACTTTGCACATTTTAAACATGTCGGCAGTAGGGGGCCATTTAGTCATCAACTGACCATAACTGGGGACAGGCTATTAGGTACATTCCCATGTGGCCATTGTACCTTGTGTAAACATGTACACAAGTCTAAACCGTTTTCCAGTAAAAATACCAGTCAGGTATATAATATATGATTTTCTGCTAATTTTGTAACTGACTGGTCCATTTATTTGGTAACATGTAGAGTAAAAAAGTAGGAACCGGACTGGCAGTAAAGAAAAAACTTTTAATTCAAATAATCCACATTTATTCATTCTTGGCTTATTCACACATTTATTACATTGTTCATTTATTACTGGCTTCTTTGCACAAACTGCTATTTGTACTTGCTATGTACTTTTATCATGGGTTGATTTATACATGCAATTATTTATTTATTTGAACATCTTACAACTACTTATGTAGGTATTGTATGTATTTTTAGTATCTAGGTTGTTTATCCAGCTTGCTAACATGTTTTATGGTTTTTAAAATGTATTTGATTGAGGTATATAAGCATATTTACTATCATTTTACATGACTATGTCTTTAAGATATGCTTCAGACATGTGTGTTCAGGATGGGGGTTCATTTTGCTGACATCACGTATTTTCAATGAGATGGACCAATAACATTGCAAGGAGGAAATTTCAAATGGTTTTAACAGAAATAAGTGATGTTTTTTATTGTCAGAAGAAGTTTGTCAGTGCGACAAACGAAAGCGCTTACTTGGATTATTGTTTTTTACCTACTGTGCTGTGGATTATTTGAATTAAAAGTTTTTTTCTTTGCTGCCAGTCCGGATCCTACTTTTTAACTCTACTTGGTTTCGTGTGGCTCTTACTGCATATTTGGTAACATGTACCTGCTCAGTATTCTATATAGGCCAAACATCTTATCTCCTACGTATTCGCATGTCCGAGCATCTATGCGACATAAGTACCAGATGAACCACTAATGCCTTATATAGGCATTGTACCTGTCACAGCACTGCTAAATTCTACTTTACGGTTATAGACAAGATCCAGGGAGCTGGAAATAATAAACTTGGTTGGCACTCTACTCTTAACCAAAAGGAAAAATATTGGATTATTAAATTGGGGGGTTTATTCTCCCCGGGACTTAATGATCATTTATAATTTAATATATTTGGTTTGCTATATATGTTTTTCAGAGGAAGTGACTTAACAGGAAGAGGGTTTAATTTACTCATTTATTTAAATCTATATAAAGGTCTGTGTTTATCTACTGACATGTTTCTTATCACTGAAGAAGGCAAGGTTGCAGAAACCGGTATGATGTTGGTGAAATATTTTTACTGTTAATAAATAAACGTATGGTATGCTTATAACACTGTGGTGCTGGCCACCTGTTTTGAATTCCTATGCTTGTAATAGCCTAAAGACTGATAGCCTAGTATTTAACTATGAACCTATGAATGGAATAAATACAATATTCCACTCTTCCACCAAATGCTGACTGCAGGATAGACTTGTAAATTGATAATGACAAAGAAAAAATAACTGCTTGAAGCTTTATATACAAGAACAATGGATCAAAAGAAGGGGGTATGCATAGGTGTGGCTTGGGGACAATTGAATGAGTACACAGTGCATGTTATTTTACGGCAATATTACAAGACTGTTTTGCTAACAGAGAATATGCTGGAGTAAGGGTTAATGGCACTGTATTATATAGCTGTAACAGCTGTAAGTGCATGTTCTTTTTGCTGCCCGACGTCAGCTTTCCATGTGAGCTTACTGTACAGCAGAGTTTAGGAGTTGGTCTCTTCCCCACTGTAGTGTGAGCTCAGAGTTGGTGTGTATGTATGCATGCATATGTGTATGGATATCATTAGGAGGGGGTTGAGGGGGCTTGTCCTTGCGTTTCACCAAAGTTTTAATTTAAGGGTGTGCACACAAAGCAACCAGCTTATTGTACGTTTTTTTTTATTTTTTCCCCTAACAGATTTGTTTGGTTTTCAAATGAATTGTACAGGTTATATGTCACATTAAAGGTGGGAAACGTTTTGAAATGATTTACTGTGATCTCGTTTTTTACATCACAAAAACCTGGCATTTTAACAGGTGTGTACACTTTTTATATCCAATATATATATATATATATATATATATATATATATATATATATATATATATGTATGTATGTGTGTGTGTGTGTGTATAGATATATATATGTATGTATATATATATATATATATATATATATATGTGTGTGTGTGTGTGTGTATATATATATATATATATATATATATATATATATATATACACATATATATAAATGTATATATATATGTGTATATATACATATGTATCTACTTTTAAAAGCTGAAAACTCAGGATACCGGCTTTCAAAATATCAAGACCACAATGCCAAATTTTCAGAATAGTGAAACTTCATAATGCTGAGTCTTAGAATACTGAAACGGATAATGCAGATGTTTAGTGTTCTGACAACAATGTAGGAAGTTGCACATTAGTATTTATAAGTACAGGTATGTCTCTCTAAATTTTGTACTAGGGATTGAAACAAACATGGTGGACGTGTTGGATGATGCTCCTAGCAGTAGTGGAAGTGTGTAGATAACAATAAGATCACAAAAAGGTATATTCAGGGTATACTGAGGTAGACTCAGTCAAATGAGTTTTCAGTATTTTGAAAATTGGGTATTGTGGTCTCAGTCAAATGAAATTCAGTATTTTGAGTTTTCAGTTATCTGAAGTAGACCCGCGAGTAAATCATACAGACTCCCCCTAAACTTGACTGTTAGTGCTGATAAGCAGTCCAAAACTAGACATGAAATTCATTTAATGCTTTAAATGTGCATGCAGTATAAAGTCAGCATAAAGAAAGCAATGTTACGGCTAATAAAAATTATGTACTTACTCATAATAATGGACTTGCATGGTCATGCTGCATCTTCTTCTAAACCATCTTGATGTAGACAGGTCTTAGTCAGCTCAACACAAGAAACTTTCACAGGTTCTGTGTCCCCCCTTACCCATAAAGCTCATCAATCCTCTCTAACTTTCCAAATCTTCAGCATGCCACTTTCCAGCAAAGCAAAAAGGAATGCCATATATACTCTCGAATATAAACCTACTAGATTTAATTTGCCTAAGGGTAGGGATAAGAAGAATGTGTATGTTGACGAAGCTAGAACATGAGCATGTGGAAATATCTTTACATACTTCCTATAACTTTTGCATCTAACTTGGTCAGGTCTATTTTCTTTTTCAAAACCATCAGAAGAGAGACCCAGACTCATCCTCCTGTGTGGCATCATGAAAACATACTTTGTGTGATTTAGATTCTGAAGAAATATACACCTGAAATCCTTATTCATTTTCTAGTGTCTTTCAAAAGTGTTCAAAGAAGCCTGTGTTGCAGCTGCAAAGATATCATCTGGGGTGCATTTCAGAAAAATACTTGTGACGTAACTACTGCTTTGGTTGCTCCATTAGCACGACAAGGAAATCCTTGCTGTACTTTCTATAACTAAACTTAATACAACTCTAAAAGCCACCTGGACAGAGTGACTTTATAGACTCTGGAGTTTAGATTGTTAAAGGAACAGGAAAACAAATGAGGATCTTTTCAAACTGATTTTGTCCTATCCACGTAGAATCTTAATTGCCTACACATGTGCATTTATGAGCATACAATGCAATACATACTCTTGTCTGATGAAGTAGTTTGGAAAAAATACAGGGAGTTTGTTTGATATGAATTTGACTCAATGGCTTCTTTGGATATAAAGGTAGGACTTCTCCACAAAACCACATGATCTTTAAGAATGACCAGATAAGGGGGCATCACACACACAACCTGAACTTCTGAAATTCTTCTGACAAAAGTGACCGCCACCAGAAAACCAGTCTTCAAAGGCACATACTTTAACCTGGCCTTACACCTGAACTTCTGAAATTCTTCTGACAAAAGTGACTGCCACTGGAAAACCAGTCTTCAAAGACACATACTTTAACCTGGCCTTAGAAGTTGGTTTGAAAAGAGGAAGCATAAACTTTTCCAACATAAAATACAAGCCCCAGGGTACCAAGTAATTAAAAGGGTGGTTTGATCGGGATTATACCTCTGGAGAAATGCCTTACAAACCTTCAGGTAAGTAAGAAAACACCTGCAGGATTCCAGATAGAAATTAGAAATAGCACAGAGGTGAATCTCCTTGACAGACGATTAGTTAAGGCCTGTATCAAATTATTTAACAGAGGTAATCTAGGATAGCAAGGATATAATAACTTGAAGTAGACCAAATGGAAAAACACTTCTACTCACACTTGTACATCTTCTTGTACTAGATCTCTGGGTAGAAGAATATGGAGGATCCTGGGCAGATATGTGGCATCCTTGGCCATTAATGGAAGAGAAAGAATGATGTGAGAAATAACCATGTTGTAAGACAGGGGAAATGAAGGCTCAGGTGAGGCTTTCTAGACAGGTGAATCCACAGGATTATGAAGGTGTTCCCACACAGAGGCTCCTCTAAAAATGTGAAGCTAAAGCAGGAGAAAACACTTTTTAAGGCCAAAACAGAGCTACGAGACTGACTTTGGACTTGTTCTGTTTGATTTTCTGAAAAAAAAAAAAGCGGAGTGTAAAGGGAAACTGGGAAAAGCACAGAGGAATCCTAGATGCCACCTTTGGACTACAACGTCTTTAGGAGCTCTTCTCAAGACAAGAGATAAGGCAGTACAAATTGTTGCATATAATGTTGGTTAGAATACAAACAAGTTACAGAAAAACTTACCCCAGCAATGGGAGAGCTTCTGTGTGCATGAGAAGCTCAGGGACCAATATAGTGCATCAGTAAATGACGGCTGAGCCTGTCTACAAGGAAGAAGCTTTTCCAGAAATACCGGTGACTATCAGAAAATGACATAGAATAGTCTAATCCCATATATTTGTGGTTTCTCAAAACAGGGACATAAATGAATCACACCATAACTGTTTATATACCACCATACAATCATAATGTTAGTATGGATTGACAATTGTACCTTGAGGGAGGGAGTCCAGGAAGGTTTGCAGCATAAGGACTGCCTTAATCTTCAGAAAGATGATGTGAATATTGCCTTCAATTTTGACCAAGCACCTTGAATCCTTGACAATGTCCTAAACCCTACTATAAGATAGAGGTGCCCATGCTGACAGCTAGTAAGGGAAGGGGAAAAAGACCTGACACAAGTAAAACTGGAAATGTGTACCAACTAATATAGATTTTGTTTTACAAGCCCTGGAAATCAATACTTGGTCTTATATAGGACTGAGCACTGGGTGCATGATGGCTTGGCAGTCCACTGCATAATGCTCATGTAAAATCAGATGTGAAGAATCATGTAAAAGTACAGTTGTGTACACTTACCATAAATGTAGATGTTCGAGTGTATTCACTGTTGCAGTCATTACATTTGGGTAATCTGCTGGCAGGTTGCCCTCAGTCGGCCTGATTAACAAAGTCTTGGGTCCTGTGTCAATTGCTGTCCCTTCTTCCATGACGTCAAATCGTCAGGGGTATAAAACATGCAGCTGACGCCATTACATCAGTTTTTCTTGCCCCAGATGTCAGGTGCCCCCCAAATGGGGAGCAAAATAAAATTAAAAACACAAAAATATACCTCCAACCAAAAGCAAATACACCAAATTTTAAGCATAGTAAAAGAAAGAAGAGGTACAGTAAGAGAAAAACAGGGGGCTGGAGGGAGGTAACCAGGACTGCAACAGTGAATACACTCGAACATCTACATTTTTGGTAAGTGTACACAACTGTACTATGTTCTTCGTGTTTCACTGTTGCAGTTATTACATTTGGGTAGTTTCCCAAAGCTATAACTGGGAGGATGGATTTATACAGCATTAGGACCAGCTATAAGGACCTGCAAGACAGCAGTGGGCAAAGCCAGCTCTGGATTTAGAGAAAACTGGTAAATGATGATGCTTGGTGAAAGTATGAACTGAACTCCAGGTAGCAGCTTCTAGAATATCCCTGGTAGGAACACCTCTGGGAAAGGCTGTAGAAGTAGATGCAGCCCTGGTGGAATGAGATCTGATCCCCTGGGGGATAGGTTTTCCATGGTGCTTACAGCAGAAATGAATGTAATGGCTTATCCATTTAGAAATGGTTTGTTTTGAAATAGCCTTCCCCTCTGCCCCTGCAGCAAATGCTACCAGCAGTTGTTCAGATTTTCTTCGAGGTTTAGTCCTGTCCAAGTAGAATCTAAGTTGGCTGTGCACATCCAATGAATGCAGAATCCGTTCCCCTTTGTTCTGTGGATTGGGAAAGAAAGTTGGCAAATGAATGGACTGATTAAGAGCCACACTGGATACCACCTTAGGCATGAAGGATGGATTGGTCCTGAGTGACACCCTGTCCACATGAAAGATGATGAAAGGATCCACTGCCATAAGGGCCTGTAATTCAGATAGCCTTCTAGCTGAAATGATTGATAAAAGGAAGGCTGTTTTCCAAGAAAGAAATTTTAAGTCTGCAGTAGCAGCTGGCTCGAAAGGAGGTAGAGTGAGTTTCTCCAATACAAAGTTAAGGTTCCAGGCAGGGGTTGGAGCTCTCCTGGGAGGTCCCAAGTTTTTGGCCCCTCTGAGGTACTGCTTGAGCAGAGGATGAGAGAAGAGGGGAGGTTCTGTGTTATAATGAGCTGAAATGGCTGAGGCGTGGATTTTAATGGAGGAAAAAGACAGGCCCTTGTTAAGCATCTCAGTTGAGTACTGCAAAATCTGAGGTAAATTGGGCGCTGCTGTGCTCATCCCTTGAGACTGATTCCAGGCACAGAATCTTTTCCATTTGTCAGCATAAGATTTTCTAGTACTAGGTCTTCTCGCCTCCAAGATGACATCCATCACAGGTTTGCTGAGGGATGATAAGGGTGAATTTAAGTGATTAGCCAAGCTGCAAGGTTCAATGTTGAGAGCTGAAGGTGCAGAATTTGGTTCTCTTGCTGAGACAGTAAGGAAGGTGTCTGAGGCAGGTGCCATGGAGAAATTTGTGACACACTGCGCAGGAGTGGGTACCAGTGTTGGCGTGGCCAGTCTGGAGCAATCAAAATCATTTTTGGTTTGTCCTGTTTGTCTTTTAGCAGAACTTTGGAGAGCAGAGGCAGAGGGGGAAAGGCGTAGACTGATAGGTTTTTCCAGCTGAAGGACAGAGCATCCACTTTCCAGGCTTTTTTGTGAGGAGTTCTTGTGCAAAATCTGTCCCAACTGGTAGTTCTGGGGGGAGGCAAATAGATCTATGTCTGGGCTCCCCCATTTGCTTGTCAACATGTTGAAAATCCGTGGTTCCAGTTTCCACTCGTGTGGGTCCATGAGATTTCTGTTTAGTCCATCTGCCAGTGTATTCGGTTTTCCAGGCAGGAATTGAGCTTGTAGTTGCACTTGGTAGCTCAAGGCCGTGTTCCACAATGCCATGGCTAATCTGCAGAGGGGGTAGGAATGTGTACCCCCCTGCTTGTTTATGTACCACATAACCGTGGTGTTGTCCATCTTTACCATTAGTTGTCCTGGATGAATGTAGTCCTTGAAGGCTGTCAGAGCATTCTGTACAGCTAACATTTCTTTTTGATTGATATGCAGGTGCATTTGACTTGGGTTCCATTTGCCCTGAATGCGCTTCCTTGCCATGTGAGCCCCCCCATGCATAGTCTGATGCTTCTGTTGTTAGGGTTTGGGCGGCAGGGGGTAGTGTGAATGGCAGTCCCTTGTTTTGGTGGCAGGCCTCTGCCCACCATAGGAACTCTAGGCATAGGCAAGGTATGACAGGAATAATTGTTTCCAGACTGTGACAATGTTGACTCCATAGATTTTTTAAGTACCACTGAAGGTTCCTCATATGCAGTCTTGCATATGGAATTCGAAGAATGCAGGAGGCCATGAACACCAAGGCTTGCAGTATTTGTCTTGCAGATAGCAGGGTTTTTGTGGCCACTTGTGTGACTAAGTTACCAAATTAACTTGCTTTTCTGGCATGAGGAAAGCCATCTAGGCAGTTGTATTCAAGCATGCACCCAGGAATGTAATCTGTTGAGAGGGTACCAGTTGTGATTTCTTTTCATTTATGGTGTATCCTAGACAAGTTAGAACCCTTTTTACAAACCCCAGATGATTTATAAGTATGGCCTGGTTTTCTGCCTGAATTAGACAATCATCCAGGTATGGATATATTTGAATATTTCTTTGCATGCAAAATGCAATTACTGGAGCCGGGCACTTTGTGAATATCCTGGGCGCAGTAGACAAGCCAAAGGGCAGTGCAGAGAACTGATAATGCAAGTAGCCTGCTTTGAAGCATAGGTATCTTCTGCAAGATTCCCTGATTGGGATATGCAGGTAAGCTTCTTTTAAATCTAGAGTTGCCAACCAGGCATCCTTGCCTAGCATAGGAAGTAACTGGTGAAGAGTCAGCATTTTGAATTTTGGAATGTCCAGAAAGATGTTTAGAGTAGACAGGTCCAGAATTGGACACCACGATTTGTCTTTTCTGGGTACCAGGAAAAGCCTGGAATAGAAACCTTGTCCCTTTCCTCTTCTGGTACCGGTTGAATAGCCCCCATGTTTAAGAGGGAAAGTACTTGTTTCTGAGCCTCTGCCCACTGATTTGGGGGTAGGTCTGGCCACCCGTTTGGTGTTGGCAACATGTGGAAATGAAATCTGTATCCCTGGGACACTATATTTAAAACCCATTTGTCCTGGGTTATGAGTTCCCAGTTTTTTGCATGAAGAGCAATCTTTCCCCCAAAGGGGCGGCTAAAAGGTAAGTGCTTTGTAATTTTAAAGGAAAGTCATTGAGACTGTTTACCATGGGGGGGGGGGTGTCTTATTATTTCCAGATTTGGAAGTGGAGGCCCCCCACTGCTTAGTTCTGAGAGTCCCTCGAGACTGAAACCTGGTGCTTTTGGTGTGTCTGGGTTTGGCTTGAGTGGATTTGAAAGGAGCTGGAAAGGACCAATTCTTAGTAGGCCAGTGCCTACTAAATCTTGGAGGTTGCACTTGTAAGAAATCTTTCACAGTTTGCATAGATTTAGCTTTATCTTCCATCTTTTTTTTTAGAACTTCTTCAGCCTTATTGCCAAACATGCGGCCCTGATTTAAAGGAACGTCCAACAATTTTGCTTTAAAATGATCAGGCAGAGATTGCTCCTTAAGCCATGCATGCCATCTAAGCACAGACCCAGTAACAGCAGCCCTGCAAGAGGCCTCTAAAGAATCAAAACCACATTGCAAAGTATGTTTTCCAACTTGTTCAGCTGAATGCAATAAATCCTGTAAATCTTTATTTTCCACACAGTCAGAAATCAACAGCATTTTCTGTTTAAGCAGTCCCATAATATGCTGTTGATATTTTAGCATATGAAATTGGCAGTTTAAAGCCCTGATTGCCAAGGTTGCAGAAGTATAAACCTTTTTACCCCATCTATCCAGCATCCTGGAGTATCTACCAGAAGGGGTAGGATTTTTAGCAGTAGAAGCCTTAATGCTCTTGGGCCCCTGAGAAATGGTTTCTGGGTCTGCAACAGGATATTTGAAAAGGAACTTGTGGGACTCAGGAACTCTGTAGCATTGGTCAGGTTTACTAGGAGCCGGAGGCAGGGAATCAGGGGCCATACTGGATTCCGAAAACACATCATCAACAATGTCTAGTACAGGAGGTATAGCCAAAGGCCTATGCTGAGGTGGAAGAAGGAAATCCCTAAGCCTCTTTTTAGATTCAGAAAATTCCTGACTTTCCCAGTGGAAATGCTCCCTTAAGGTATGTAAAGTTTCCCCAAAAGAAAAGTCCTCAGGGGGGGAAGCAGAGGGAATGGAATCCTCTGCATCAGAATCCTCATAAGACATTCCACTATTCGCTGGGAAAAACTGAATAACTGTTGAATTTTATTGAGATAAGTCTTATATATATTACTACTCTTTTTTTTCTTCATTTTTTTTTTTTTTTTTTATAGGTATATATATGTATAATATGTAATTCATGTAGTTATTATGTAACATATTGTAAGTACTTAGTTAGTTGTTAGTAGTAAATTTGTTAAAAAAAAAAAAAAAAAAAAAAAATTAAAAAAAAAAAAAGAATCCTCATAAGTAGGAAAGGACAAATCCAGGTCATTGGAAGAATTAGAAGAAACAGAGTCCCGATCAGAAGATTCGTAGTCAAGCTCAGTCCTAGGCCTCTTAGAAGGAGGGGGTTAACTACCCCTGATTAGAGTAATGAGATCTTCAGCCATTTTGATCATTTGTTTTTTAGGCATTGGGGCCTGAACATGTGGACTGGGCGTCGTTTTTTTAGACACAGATCAATATTTAGGCCTTAGAATAGAAGGTGGAGTCGGTTTAATATGCAAGTCTGTAGGCCTGAATACACCCTCAGAAGCTGGTGCCTGCACAGTGGCTCCGGACCCATCCAAGGTAGAGACATCCATGGGTTCCATAGGTAAAGTATCTCGCGGCATACCGGACTCCGAATGGGTCTCAGTAGAGGCCTACGAGTCAGACGTAGCGGGCATCAGGGGCTGCGAAAGCACCTCACTGAGTACCGGCGAACTGGAGACTGGCTTAGGAGAAGCGTCGGCGGCCGTTTTGGACCTCGACGGCTTGTCTCTGTCTTTTTCTTTGCGTTTTTTCGGAATTCCGGTAGTCAGATGGCTAACCGACATAATTTCTGGATAATTAAACCGAGAACCGAATTATTTAGAGGCAAAAATGTACAGACGACTGATAGTGTGCTGATTAAATAAAGCACAAAACCGACAGCAAGGTATGTCGTGGTCAGGGCCTAGGCAAGGAATACAGTACAAATGAAAATCTTTATGACGTATTTGCTTCCCACAAGTAATGCAATTATTAACTTTTACTGACATCAGTAAGGAGCAAGAAAAAGTTTCTAACGGGTACTTAGCTTTAAGTTGAAGACTTCGGTTCTGAAACTCGAAAATTAAAATTTCAGGAGTCGGCCGACCGGCACTTGCGAACTGCTTCTGCTTCAGGCACTGCACGGCAAGAAAGACTGATGTAATGGCGTCGGCTGCATGTTTTATACCCCTGACAACCTAACGTCATGGAAGAAGGGAGAGCAACTGACGCAGGACCCAAGACTTTGTTAATCAGGCCGACTGAGGGCAACCTGCCAGCAGATTACCCAAATGTAATAACTGCAACAGTGAAACACGAAGAACATCTGTAGTTACCATAAAATCTAAAAATCATGATGAAAATAGCTGCCAAAACTGTACTGAAGTGAAGTTGCTGAAACACTACCTGCTGAAATGATGGGAATCTCTCCTGGGGTAGAATGACCTTGAGTGATACACTGTTTAGCTTACAACAAATGTCAAATTAAATAAAACACAAATACATACACACACATACAGACAAAACTGTTAGAACCACAGAAGTGAAAATATAATAGTGACTCTCATTTGGGATGCAAACCCAAGACCTCCAGCATACCGTGCTGGTGCCAGTGCCACTGGACCAACAAGAACCTCTGGACAGGTAGGTGTTGAATTTTCCCTTAAGAGCTTTGTCCTTTCAGCTGGGAAATGTCCAGCAAGGCAATTATACGTCATACTATAACAAGACAAATATAGACAAAACCACCTGCTTAGGCATTGTTAGAATCACAGAAAGGACAGTAGCTTACAATTAATAAATCTAAGTATGGACCTAGGACAGTTGAACGAAAGTTCAACAGTCCGAATCCACTATCACCAAACACACTTTAGCAAAAGCGCTTTTCACCGAAAAAGCGCTTTCGCTAAAGTGTGTTCAAAAAAAAAAAAAAAGAAAGAAAGAACAGTAAATTATTGTTTATGCAGGGGGGCAAGCCCCCCTGCACCCCCCATACACTCCCTACTTTAATATTCTCACTCCGAGATCGCACTACAGTAAGGAGAAGGGAAGTTTTCCCTTATCCGCACCACATTAAGGTTTCCGCAACTGTCATTCCCCCACAACTCCCTCTAGCTGTAGGCATACTTCTGCGAAAGTGCTTTTTCGGTGAACAGCACTTTCGCGTAAGTATGCCTGACCATTTTTGTTTTGGTAAAAAATTCCTTCGGGGATCAGTACGGATCCCATCTAAGTATATGTGCTAGCTGTATCTGTGACTTTGTAGTAATTAAAGTTATGTATTCACCATAACTATTCATCAGTGTTGCCCATTTTCATTCTTCTTCAATGTATGGTACTGGATCAGACTTGGCCACATGCACTAGACTTCGGATCCAACTCCCAAGCTCCTCTCTCCACTTATAATGCTCCAGTCAGCCAACAATACCTCAGATCAAGTTTGCTGCCTTATAGATCCTAGGATAGAGCAGGAAGAAGGAAGGAACAGCAAGATAGAGCTCAAACCTGGAACAATAAGTTCCACAATATCTACAAGGTCATTTCAGAATATGAAAGAAAGGGAGGACGAGGGTGGGAAGCTGAGAAAGAATGAAAATGGACAGCACAGATTCATAGTTATGGTGAGCACATAACTTTAATATCCGATGTTGCCCTTTTCATTCTTCCTCAATGTATGGGACAGAGTCCCCAGCTACGTGAATCTTAGGTGGCCCTCATGGAAGGATATTTGGAGAACTGCCAGACCAAAAGCAGCTCTGCTTCTAGGGGTCAAATCTAGTTTGCAATGAGCAATAAAGGTATGAGCATTAAACCAAGTAGGTGCTGCACAAATGTCATCAATGGAAGTTCTAGACCAGAAGGCAGAAGAAGTTGCCATGGACCTAGCAGAGTGTAGCTTGGGAGGCACAGATGGGGGGAGCCCTTGCTGAGTATATACAAAAGAAATCCAATCAGAAATCCATTTGGCCAGGTTAACTTTAGAAACTGGAGATCCCAGTCTGTTCAGTGATAAAGAAAACCAGCTGTTCTGATTTCCTGAAATCTTTTGTCCTGTGTAGATAAAAATGCAATTGTCTATGTACATCTAAAAGATGTAACACTGTAAAAAATCAGGGAAGACAGGGAAATGAATTGTTTGATTAATACTTGATTCAGATGGTACTTTTGGTATGAAAGAAGGGTTGGTTTGTAAAGCAACACTGTCAATGTGAAAACCAATGTAACAGGATTTGGAAGATAGAGACTGGAGTTCAGAAATTCTCCTCACAGAAGTAATACCTACTAGGAATGCTGTTTTCCAAGATAAAAATTTAAAATTAGATTTGACTGATGGTTTAAATGGTTGTTGGGTCAATCCAAGGAGGTAACGGATCTTTCACTAGAGGTCTAAGTAAGAAGGTGCCTTTTAGAAAAGCCTTGCACAATTTGAAAAAAGCTAAAGAGGAAGCTTTTTCTTGAGTGAAAATTAGATATGGCTGCTAACTGTAGATTGTACAAAAACCAGCACCTTCCTGAGAAATAGACGGTAAAAATTCTAGAACCATAGGTGTAGAAGCAGTGAAAGAGTCAATTTCTTTCTGAAGAGCCCAGATTGAAAATCGTTTCCATTTATTCTTGTAGATCCTCCTTGTAGAAGCTTCCTGGGAAGACAGAAGTATTTGTCAGACTGGGGAGCCTGGGCTGTCTAGCTATCAACAGAATTGGAGAAACTGTGCAGTTAGTTTGAGGCCTGGAATACTGGGATGCAAGAGAAGGTCCGGACATGGGTCCAATATCCATGGAGAATACCAAAGATGAGAACAAAGGAAGGGGAACCACACTTGGTGAGGCCAAAAGGGGGAATTGAGGATAAAGTACAGTTTTGTACCTACCATAAATGTAGATGTCCGAACTGGATAGCATCTGCAGTCATAACAAGTGGGTTGTCCTCCTCGTCGCCAGCAGCAGCCCTGCAGCGGGTTCGATTCCAAAGTCCGGCGCGACGCCGGGATGTCGCGCTCTCCACCATCTCTGTTGGTCTTCGGTCTAAAAAGCATCAAGCGGCCGCCCGATTCATTTTTTTTCCTCAGTTGCCTCCTGCCACCAGTAAAGCAGTGCAGATGTAAATTTGGATAGATGCCAATGTTATAGACAGAGGTAAACACAACAATAAGCATGTATGTACATCATATGTACAAAATACACAAATAGAGATCCAACCCCTAGCTATAAGGGAGGAGGGGCCCAGTACTAGGATACAGAGGGGGAGGAAGGAGGGAGGGCAATCCTGAATGCTATCGCTATTCACATGCTATGTCACATATGGTAGTACTAACTGTACTAAGGATGCATCTGCATGCATGCATCTGCAGTCAAGAATGAAGTGGTGAATTACGATAGGATTAGGGGGGAGGGAGGATAAAGCCAGGACTCCCCGCAGTTTATGCAGCCTTTGCAGCAGTAGCGGCCCTGCTCTGGGGCAACGAAACTTATAAGTGGAATATAATGGCAAATGGGCATGCGGACTTCGCTAGTAGCCGCCTTGGCTTTGTATGCAGTAATGTCCTGAGGAAGGGCTGCTGTAGGAAGGTTGTTGTATCTTGTAGAATGTGGATTGGTTTCCTTGGTTCTTGTTTTCCAGGGTTTCCTTCCATCCATCGGGAGATTGTCTGTTTGGAATAGCTTTTTTCTCCCTTCCTGTTGCATAGCTAGCTTCCTGTTTCCTCCCATTTTTGTTAAGTCCAAAGTCTGTCTGTCTTTTGTTATTTTTTGTCCAAGGTAAGTAGTAGCGTGAGTTGTTCATTGTGGGTATAGGTTATTCTTATTCTTCTGTGTTGTAGTGGTGGTGAGAAAGGGAAAGTACCTATTTGGGCATAAATGTAGGATTTGGGCTCGCGATTGGCTCTCTGGAAATTTAGGAAGGGTTGCACTGCCAGGAAGGCCTGTGGTTCTGAATTAGCTCCTTGCTATTGTAATTGCTCTGAAAAGTTTAAAGTAAGGCTTGCAGTAGTGCAATGACAGGTCCCCTGCTGGTAAAAATGGTGCTGGTTGTTGCTGCTGTTTCTCTTTGTGATAGTTTAAACTTTTCTAAAGTAAAGGTGCTTTCCTTTTGGGTTAATTACTCCATCCCTGGAACTTTCTGAGCTCCTGGTGCTGATGACAGGCCTCCTGGGGCGGGAAATAAAAAAGGGCTGATCAAATATGTTGATGGCTGAATAAGGACAGGCCTTGTTTGTTGAAGTTATGCCAGATAATCTAGATAGGAAGGCATTGATGGAATGAACATGGTTTTTTCCTTTTTCACACCCAAATTTCAAACCTCCACCTTTTCCTTTAACCTTTTCCATTTTCTGCTGAAGTTCCTTCTCTTTTCAGTCTTCAGCAACTCTTTCAATTTCAAAACCTTGCTGAAAGTTCTGGATTATAATGTTGTTGCCGCTTTTTAGGTTTGTGGTTTGGATGCTTTTAGGTTTGGATGTATGATGCTGTGGCATTCTTTAGGTTTGCCACATATTGTTCCCAGTTGTGCTCTCTTATTGTGGGTACCAGTGTTGTCTTGCCAGTTTGGACAGTCGAGGATTATCCTGGAGCTTCAATCAGGATTTTCCGGACGTTTCTTCCTTGATTTTTCTTGAGGTGGTTGTGTATTTGCTGTTTTATCTTAGTAGTTGAAGGAGGCCTTTGGTCTTGATTGAAGTAGTGGGTGCTGAGGTCCTCAAGAGTGGGTGGAGTAGCTTGGCAGAATTTTTGAGCTGGTGATTGAGAGGTGATGCCTGGTTTATTGTCTTTCCTCTGAGATGATCTCTGAGATTGTTGAGAGGCAGTGTCATGAAGTGCTTCTTAAGCATCCTCTGCTCTTAAGGATATTGCTAGAGCTCGAGTTTTCCCTTTCCACAAATTTGCCTGAACGCTGATGTTACAGCTGGAGTGCCGGGGTCCAAGCCTGTCAGGTCATTCCATGTATGGGTTTGTTGATTGTTGCCCACAGTGTGGCATTGTACCACTGTTGTGTGGTGTTGGGTATGACCTGTCTCCAACTGGCCCTCTTTGAGAAATGGTTTTGTGTTTTTTTTGGATTGCTTCTTTAGATGCCTGTTCTTTTGAAGTTGATTCTTTGGTGAAGTTGATCCTGTGTGTTGGGTCCCATGTTCCCCCATCCCAGTGGTCTGCCAGGATCCTGTTGCAGGTCTGAAGGCCTGGGACATCTGGGGTCTGGCTGGTTTGACATTGGGGCCTGAGAATTGACTAGTTGTTCCAAGCCTAAGCACCCACATCTGGAGTGGGATTTCTGTTTGTAGGCTGTGTGTTCTGTTTCGACCATAAATCTTTTGTCTGTGTTTATGGTTTCAGTGGGGTTAGTGTTGCAAATGGGACCAAGGTGGCTTGACCAATGCTCTTATGATTGATGCTGCAGAACTTTTCTTTAGTGTAAACTTTTTCTTTTTTATAAGCTGTTAGAAGTAAAGCCAAGTGTTTATTTTTCTAGTCTCAGCATTTTTTCCTGTAATTGTGTGCCATTTGTTGTACTGTGTGTGTTTGGGATGGTATCAGTCCTTGTTCGGTTTGGTTAACTGTGCATGTGTTTTGTAGTCCAACTACGTATCTCCTTTGTGGCATCTTATAGCAAGTGTTGTCCTCTTTTGTTCATGTATCGTCCAGGTTGCCTGTAGTGTTGGATTCTCTGTAGTCTATGGAGGCTTTATTACTTTGAATTCCCATTTTGTGAATACCTGGGCGCCAGGCATAAGCCAAAGAAACAATGCTAGGCTAAAGGGGTGGCAGTGCTGAGCAAGGGCAATTTGTCACAATGATGGTGCAGGTATCCTCTGGAGGCAGGTCAGGGGTCTGAGGGAGAGATTAGTCAGCCAAGACTAGAGTTAGTAGCCAGCCAGTTGCCCAGCATTCAAGATTTTGAAACCCTTGGACAATGATGTATTTTTGCAAGGGGAGCTAATGGTGCGTGGTCTCAACTTTTTCCTTGTTGGAACTTGGACACTCTTGAATTGAACCCTGGAACTGTAAATATTTGGAATAGGTCCAGTTGTGAATTTGTTGCCTTTTTCTCTTTCCACAGCTCTCATGTTTGCTAACTCCAATATCTAGTATTTGATTTTCCTCTTTGACTGGATTTCTTGGTTGTTCTTCCGACTATGACTGCTATTATCTGTAACCTCCACTGTAATTTGTTGGTTAGTGCCAGTTCTTGTCTTTTTCTTGGTAAAGTGCCAGTTTGAGTTAGCTTCTATGTGTTAACTGGTAGGCGTAGTTATTTAGGCCCTGTAGTATTGTGTTGACAGTGGCAGTGTGGTTCACTCTATGCCTGCTGGTGTACTGGTGCTGGTGCTGTCTTGGGCTGTGCTCTCCTCTGGTTTGTGTTCTTCTGGAGTGACTGTACATTCTCCTGTTTGCCTCTTCCATGGAGTGAAATTTTGCTAAGCTTGGCCAATTTCCTCTGCTTTTGGTTGGGGTTAGTGGGGCATTTCTTCTTTATTTTTGAACCTGCAGATTTTGCCTTTTCTTCCATTTTTCCATTTCTCGCTTGGCAGGTTTACCAGGTTTGCTTGTGCAGTCCATAGGTATATCCTTGAACTTAGCTGCCTTCTTAAACATGATTCGTCATAACACTATGCATGCCTTCCAAGTTCAGCCATGCGTCATGGTCGAGCTGTGCCTGTATTATGTTGCATTATAGCCACAGCTGAAGGATAAAGCCAAATTTGCCTGTATGTTGCATACCCTGTCTTTTACATTCTAAATCAAGAATACAGTCATCTTATTGTTTTTTCATAACTGATGGTTAATAACCTCGTGGTTAGTTATTTAGTTACTTGATCCTTTTAAAGCTCTCTGTGAGAGAGAAGCTGAAGTGTAAGAGTTTACCCCTGGGCTCTAATGACTTTTACTGGAAGTGTCTACTTTTTTAGGCTCTGGGTCTACATGATGCTTTTTGACCTCAGAAGATAGTTTACTGCCTGGGAAGTGTGGGGCTAGCCGGGTGGGTGAGTGGGATAGGCACCCTGTAAAAAATATGCTGCCTTGGCAGGTGGTGGGGAAATGAGCTGGGGCTAGAAATCTGTCTGGTTTCATCATCCACAGGAGGAAAAGATCTCTCAGCGAGAGAACAGGAGTGTGAGCTAAATCTGGTCGTCCTAAGTCTTTCATGAGAGTCTGAAAATCCTGTTGGAGCTGTGCAGAAGGTCTCTAAGTCTTTTCTCGAGTGGTGAAAAATCCTGTTGCTGCCATTGGAACTGTTCTGCATCTGGAAAATCTCTTCTTCCCAAAGAGAATGAGAATGGCAAGCAAGGTTAATGGAAGGAGAATAGCAGAATCATCAGAAGAGTGGAATTCAGGAGCCCTGGGCGCCCGGGCTAATGAGAGGGCTCCATTGGGTGAGATTGAGATCACTGCTGGGTGGGATGAATCTCAGAAGCGAAAGGTCTTGAGGCTGAGAAGAGGTGTCTCTGAGGGGAATTAACTGGCACCTAATTAGGCCTCTTGGCTGCAAAAGTAACAATGGTTTTGCCTAAGAATGGACATTGGTGCTGGAGCTTAAGAAGCACCATCGCTTGGGTAGCTGCGGGCCTTTAGATGTCTGCTGAGTGGGGGGTAGCGGGTAAAATTTGGAGATGATTGCTAAGTCACCGTGCAGGGGGTTCTTTGATAGTAAGAATAGGTTCAGCTTCGGTTTTGACTGCTTAAGAACTGTTTTAGCGTAAACCGGTGACAAAGCGTTTTTTTCGCGCTAGTTCGCCTAAACCGCTGTTTTTGAAAGTGCCGCGGCGTTTTTTATGGCGCGATTTGCACATGATGTCCACGGTTTGCTCGGCCGAAACCAGAACCGAGTCTGAGGTCTGTAAAGAGTCCGCCGCCTAAGCCGTCATTGCTGAGCTGTTCTGCGGCACAGGTTGCTACTGCCGTGGGCTGAAAAAAAACAAGGCAAGCAGTACAGGTGGAAATCCACCACAGGTAGCCGTTTCACAGGTTAAGCAGGCGAAAACTTTTTGACGTATTCTACGAGGTAAGAAAGAGTCCAAAACGGGTACTTTCTTTTGTTGTCTTTTGTTTTGAATTTGTTAAAAGTAATCTCGATCAAATTTTAGCTTAGTACCTCTAGTAACAGCTTCTGTGAGAGCCACAACAAGTGACCGGACGGGGTATGGCGCAGCAGCGACTGGCTATACCAAGACCAACACTTGACGCCGGGTTCTGCCCGACATCAGGACAAAGCCGACCCGAAATTGGCCTGTGCCGATGACGCTTTCTGACCTCTTCAACTGAAGCGCCTTCTGTAAGAATTTGGGAATCAGAGGTAACAAGGGATAAGCATAAAGAAGACTGGAGGGCCAAACATGGACTAGGGCATCTCTTGGTAACTCCTCTGGGGGGGGGGTTTAGGGCAAAGAACCTGTTGCACTTGTTGTGGGAAGATGCAGAGAGATCACAGCAAGGTTAGTCCCAACAACGAAAAATCTTCTCTGCCACTGACTGTGAGACCACTCGTGAGGCAATGAAATGGACCTGCTGAGTTTGTCAGCTACTAGGTTGGATTTCCCCTGTATGTGCGTTGCCATAAGAAAGTGGCTGGAGGAGATCACCCACTGCCACAATCTAACTGCCTCTTGACAAAGGGGGTAAGATCGTGTTCTCTCTATTGGTTGGTGTACCAGACCACAGACATGTTGTCGGTTTGTTTTGCAATAGTCCTTAGAGGGAGAATATCTTGAAAGATATGACTCACTAGGAGGACCGCTCTCATCTTTAGAACACTGACATGCAAAACTGGTCTCTTTGGGGAACCACATGCCTTGGACTGTCTGCCCCAAGAAATGCCCCTGACTCTAACTGGGAGGCATCCGTGGTTACCATGGCTACTGGAGAAAACAGAATAAAGGGACAGCCTAGGTAAATTTAATTCGATTGAATCCACCAATGAAGACAATCCTTGCATACTCGAGTGAGTTTGATTAGGAAGGACAGAGGGTGATGTAGAACAGAACACTGAACAGCTACAGTCTATTGGAGAGCACGCATATAGAAACGGGCCACTGGAACTAAGGTTTTGGCAGCTACCATCGAAGCTAGAGCCTGTAGGACAAGTCCAGCTGGAGGAGAAGGGTGAACAAGAATTTGCTGTACCTGAATCTAGTCTACATGATGTGTAGGAAGGGAGGCTATCTGGCTTACCGTGTTCAACTGGGCCCCTATGAGCTCCAGGTTTTGTACAGGTTGTAGATGAGATCTGGAGGTATTGACTGAAATGCCTTGTCTTTGACAAAGTTGGGGCAAACAGTGCCTAGACTGTTATAAGAGATCCCTGGCTGGAGCAGTGAGGAGACAGTCGTCCAGGTATGGAAACACTCAGAATCCCAGGAGTCTTAGGTGAGCTGCTACCACTGCCATACAATTGGTAAACACCCTGGAGGCTGTGGTGAGGCCAAAGGGCAGGGCTCTGAACTGATACTGACTGGCCCCCTGATGAAAGCACAGAAATCGTCAGGACTGTCTGTTCATCTTGATGTGATAGTACGTGTTCTGAAGATAGATTCAGCACATCCAATCATCCTTGCGTAAAAAAAGTAGAATGGACTGACCCATAATCATTTGGAACTTTGACTTCTTCACAAACTGGTTCAGGTTGCAAAGATCCAAAACTGGCCTCAGGTCCCCCATCTTTTTTGCCACTAAAAAGAACCCTGAGCATGCCCCAAATTCTCTTTGGTCTGGTGGGACCTCCTGGATGATTCTCGTCTAGTAGATTTAGAAATCTCCTGAGTTGTAGCTTCTCTCTAACTGGGTGTGAAGTCGGGAAGCTTTCTTCTTTTGTTTGGGAGAATCTGGAAAAATGGTATGAAATAACCTCTGGATATTATTTTTAGCACCCAAGAATCTTTTGTTATAGAAGCCCAGGCATCTGGGTGCAAACACAAGTGCCCCCCTGACTGCCTCCAGACATGGGCAGTCAGGCAGCCCTTCAGGAGCGCTGAAAGGGTCTAACTGAAAAAGCGCTTTGGAAACCCTGGTTTTGTGGGCCTCCCTGCTGCAAGGAAGGTGTCTTCTATTTGAACTCCACCCTCTGCCTCTGGAGGAACTGTCCCTACGTGAATCCTGGAAAGGTCCCTCTAAGCCTGGGAAAAGGATCATTGATGGGTAGAAAAGCATATCCCTATGGCAGACAGGGTCTTTCCATTCTGTTCACTTCAGAAAAGCATTTCTTTTACAGAAGGACCAAACATAGATGTTCCATCAAAGGAAGCATTGACGAAAGAAGACTTGAAAGGCTCCGCAAAGTTGTATAACTATAACTGCATCTAGACACGTCTCCTAATGGCTATGCCTGAACAGGCAGCTCATAAGGTAACCTCTTCAGCATGGGCTATTATAACCTCATGGACACATTGGAAATGGACAAAACAGTGGCTAGCTGTGAAGACCACCTCTTGTAGTCCTCTACACACATGGACTCCAAGAAGGATTTGGAGAGTTCCTTGGTCAAATCACTCTTTAATCTTGTGAAGTGTGCTAAATAATTCAGGGACCATAAGGTAAAGGTCACTGAAGCAAATATGCACTTTCCAAACCTGTTCAATGCCCTGGACTGTCTATTAGGGGAATGCACATAGTTCCTTCTTTGTGGCTTCCACCACAGTCATAGCATCAACTGTGGTCTGTCCTTCAGTGGTGCCAAACCTTTGTTTGGGTGTTGGGGAACTGATTCAACAGAGTCGGTTCCTTTCATGCCCATCAGGAGATTAAATCGACAAGCTCATCCACCAGGGGAGGCACCCAAGACGTAGATGGGCCGAAGCAAAAAGGTTCCAGAAAAACTCACTCCTCTGGGGAAGAAGCATCTGAAGACCACCCCCCCTTTTGCTTAAGAATTTGTAGGATGCCTCCGAATGAGATGTCTTCTGGTGGAGATCTAGGGGACCCTTCCCCTTCATCGAAGTCAGTATCCTCAGTGAGAGTCTTCAGAATCTATGTGCCTCCTTTTGCACGTTCTCCTTTGGTCAACATCCTCAATGGCATGATCTGGGGAGGTATTTGAAGAGACAGGAAGTTCCTCGATGATGACTGTCTGGATGCTAGATGAAACTGGCTGTCCCTGTGGAGTAGGTCTGATAGGATCATAGCTCGGACCCAAAGGAGGAAAACATGTAGGATCTGACTGATGAGGTTGTTGATTGTGGCCTCTCCTCTGTGTTTTTTTGGAGAAATGGAGACTGGAGTGAGGAGAGACAGGATCAACTGTGAACCCGGGTGGGCCAGTTCCAGGAGGCTTTCTTGGAGACTTCATCTATATAATAGTCTGATCTAAGGTTGTTGGATCCAAGTGCTTTTTTTTAGGATCTGGTGAAGTCAGATACAATTTTTTTTTTATTTTGTGAGGAGGCTGCAAAGAAGTCGAAGCCTTCAGAGAATGGGTAGAGGATCTCTTACAGACTACTTGGCCTCCAAAGACAACTTGGATAGTTTACTGGGGTTTCAGTCCCTGAAGAGGAAGATAAAGAAGGAAGCAATAACCCCTTACAAACTAACTTATTACGCCTGTCCAAATAGCCCTAGAGTTAAATGCAGCACAGACAGCGCAATCAGTATTAAGCTGGGCCGATCCTGGGCAGTAAATGCATTCCCTGTGGGCATTAGAATTATGGATTTTGTGCCCACAGGAAGCGCATTTTTTAAAGCCTGCTGTTTTCTCAGCCATGATAAAAAGTAATATGAACAGAGTGCGAGAGAGAAAGGCAACTTTTTTTTTTCCCTAGCAGTAGTATGACAGAGACTACCAAAAGGTTTTAAGGAGTTTTCTAAAATACTTGCTACTCAGAAATATTTAAAAAAACTAAATGAAGCTCTTGAGAAGGATCTGCGTCTGTGAGAAATGGTGGCAAACGAGGTCTGACATGTTGGGGAAGAATGAAAAGGACAACATCAGATCTTACTGTTACTCCCAGGGAGATGAACAGCTGAAGCAGTGCTGTTGTGCTGAAACTAGGCATTCTAACACTGACGAGGCTAACAAACCATTAGAAACAACCTTGACTCTTTGCAGCCTCTGGTTAGCTGCAACTATGCCCATTCATGTGAGAAATACAATGGGAGCAGAAGTAAAATCAAATGAAGGGCCCAAAATTGATAGTGACTAGCTCTTACCCAGAGTAGAAACCTCCTTTATCCCTTTGAAATCTTTGCGTGCATGTATGTATCTTGTAAGTCCATTGAGCATGTCCAAAACCTATTTAGATAAGTACAGAAGAATTGTCTGCGCCTAGACCATCAAAATTATTTTCTATGGGGACAAACCCATTAAGGCCACTATTACATAAAATATGCCAGAGGTCCTTGGTTTTCTTTGGAATTAAAAATAAGCTGGATTATTATCTAGATTTTTTTGTCTAGGGGGACCTCTTTGATTTTTTATTTTATTTTGGAAGAATGCTTAAGATCTCTTTCTGGCTGCATTTTGACAGAGTGGGACTTTGGGTATTAGACGTCACTGCTGCTTAGAAGAGGTGTCAAATAGAATTCTGTAGTCTCTACACACATTTCTAATCAATCTGTCTTGAGTGATGGTCAGCTATACAGACTTATGGATGGACAAATGGCCTCCAACCTCTCCCCAGAGTGGGCCAGTCAGGCAAGGCTTTCAGAGAGCCTGCTGATGCTGCCCTACCAAATGGAAAACCATGATATCCTTTATTTTGCCAAGAACGTCTACTTCAGAGTGGACATGCATACTGGAAACTACTACAGGCACACTGGGTCAGACTGTTGACTTTTCTATTGGTGCTGCCTGTGCCAAAACTAACATGGACTCTTCCACAGGCTGGAGAAGGTGCAATATGGAGTCTCAGACCAAACACCAACAGCTGTGAGAGCTTTTGTCTTGTTCTCATTATCCTCCAGTTTCTCGTAACTTGCAAATCAAATAGATGGATTTTTACTGTCTCCTCTAATGGAATCAATGTATTATAATTCTTAATGAGATAGGAAAGGAGCAGCTAAGCATGACAATGCATGGCAACAGCAGTATTTGCTGCCCCCTTGCTACAGCGCCCATGAAGTATATGTAATGCATATGGTGACAATGGACAATGATGATACAGCAGCTGCATGAGAAGTGATCTCGTGCATCTCATCCACATCAGCACACTGGGAACATACCATATGAGACAGATAATCAGATGCCCTAATGGGAAAAGCAGATGATGTGAACACTCACTAAAACTAATCCAGTGCCCTAGACATTTTGTTTGTAGGACAGATTACTGGTCTTTTGAGGAATGGGTTCCTTGTTAATGCTTGCCACAGTGAAAACAGAGTCAATGACTGGAGCTTAAGTCCAACAGCTCTTAGAAAGCTGGAAGATCCTACCTGGTCTTCACAAATGGGCACTACAACATCCAAGCATCTATGAAAACAAGAGATACCACCCTGTCTGCAGAAGGAACCATCCAGGATATTGAAGGGGAAGATTAGAAACCCTTTACCAGAGATATTGGAGGGTCTGCAGGCCATTCTTCCCTTTTCTACATTATCTCTAGCATCTCCCTAAATTTGGAGTCATCCATAGGAGATGTTAAAGAATCACCTGCATCTCCGTTATCAGTGTCTGGCATAAGGGATCCAAAGGCGGAGTCAATGTGTTTCCTCTTGCACAGGTGCCGACTCAAAGTCCATGATACAGAATGGTTCCAAGGATGAAGAGGAATCAAAGGTACACCCAGGCCTGCTAATGTAACCTTGCCAATGGCTTTCCAATCCTCTGTCCTAATGACAAGAAAACTGAAAAGGCACAGAAGCAGGAGGGATTGTGTTTCACAGCAACACTCAAACTGAATCAAGCACCAGGTGAGATGCCCCCCACATTGTGCAGCCTGCAACATCAAAATTAAGAGCAACACAAAGAAATCACCTTACTCCACAGACACTAATGTTGGACAGGTAGCACTGACAGTGACCTGCTCTGATGTCAGCCACTTTGACATCAACAGTTGGGAGAATATGTTGGTCATATTTGAGTCTGTCATCTATAAACACTAAGGAATTTGGCTTCTGTCAATGTTTCAGTTTTTGTACTGTTAGATGAGACAATATGGAAACCATGTTTTTGAGTATTAAATTGTTTGGGTAAAAAAGAGCATCAGTTTAGTCATTTTTTGCATTTAGGAGTAGGTCTGCAGTGTCTAGCCAGGATGTGACAGATGAGAAAGACTTGTGTGATTTCCTGGTGGATTTGTAGTGTTGGCGCAGAGCACATGAGGGTTGCATCATCTGCATATTGAACTACATTTGCTTTTTTGTGGCAGTTTGGAATTTGTTTACAAATATACAGAAGTGGGCCCAGTACTGATCCTTGCAGGACTTCAACTGTGACAGGAAAGAAAGAGGAGAATTCTTGTTTCCATTTTACTAAGTGTTGTCTACTTGTGAAATAACTATGAAAGCAAGTGAGAGGTGATTTATTTAAACCTAGGGAGGAGAGTTCATTGACAAGTTTTTGATGGAATACTGTGTCAAAGATCTTTGACAGATCTAAGAAGAGTGCTGATACTAGGTTGTCATTATTTCTATTCTGGTTGTTGGCAATGGTAAAGCTTGTAAAACCAATAATTGTGCTATGACTGGGGCGGAAACAGTGTTGGGTCATGGACAGATGATTATTTTGGGTAAGACATTTGTGGAGCTGGGAATGGATATATTTTTCTAATATTTTTGACAGTGGTGGTAGTATAGCTAAGAGTCTATAGTTGGATATGTCAGTTAATTTCCACCTTTGTGGAGTAGAATTATAAAACATTTCTTCTAGATGGCTGGGGCATAGTTTTCTGTTATGGATCAATTAATTAGTATAGAAACAGGGAAGGCTAGAGCTTCACAAGGGAGTTTTTGGAACTCTTTTGGTTCTAAGGTTGTTGGTTTAAGTTTTTGTAGATGTGTTTTTTTAAGGTGTAGTTGGAACTGGTTGGAAAAAGAAGGCTATAGTAGTATTAGATGAGATTGGAGGACCTCTGTTTACTAAGTGAGAGAGTATTACATTTATAAAGTGGGGGTTGAACTGGGTGGGTACATTGTCAGGGTTGTTACTGCCTGTTTGCGTGGGAGTACTTGTTTGACCAGGTTGTAGTAGTTTGTTTATGGAGGAACAAAATAGCTTGGGATTGTTTAGGTGTGTTGATGAAGGTTGATGAAGGATTTTTTTTGTCATTGTTTATTAACTTTTTTGTAAGATTTATGTATCTAAAATGTTGTTAGTTGATTTGGTTTTGTTTTTGGACCACATTTTCCATGCTTTGCATCTGTGAAGAATTTGCCTGGCATATTTTGTTAACCAGATTGTAGGCTTTGACCTGACTCTGTTCAGAGTGGTACGTGGCTATTGAGGATGTTTAGGAAAGTATTACTGAAATGGGTTACAGTAGCGGTCTCCAACCTTTTTTGTGCCAAGGACCAGTTTCATGTAAGACAATTTTCCATGGAACGGCCATCCTGTGCGCAAAATAAAGTGCATAATATTTACTTATTTATTTGACATTTGTTTAGCAGGGAGGCCCGACAAGACTAGAACTCCATTTTCAGCCAAAACCCGGGGGGAAGCTCCCATCCTTTGTTCCCCCATTATTTTTGGCTTTGTCTAAACTTCTTGCTCTAAGACGTTGAGAGGTATGTGTCCAGATTTACTGTGCGAGAGGTTGAGCGATATGGTCAAGAGGTACTTAAACCTAATGACAACCTTTTTGACTTTCTATGTTTATAAAAGCAATATTTAAAATCTGTCCCTATTATTTGTGGCTCTGTCCAGATTTATTGTGCAAGAGGTTGAGTGGTATGGTCGAGAGCTATGCAAACCTCATTGCTGCTGCCAGGGATCACTCTCTCTCTCTCTCTCACACACACACACACACACACACACATTTCTGCTTTCATGCACGCATTCACTCACACATGATGCAGACAGAAACACATATATATATATATATATATATATATATATATATACACACACACACACACACACACACACACACACACACACACACACACACACACACACACACACAGACTCTTCTACTGTCATGCAGACATTCACTCACACACGCAGACAAAAACACACACTTTTTTTTGTTTCTTTGACTTTTATTTTGCACTCACTAAACGTGCTGTTTAGCGAGTGTAAAATAACATCTCGATCGATCTCGCTGCTCACTCTCTCTCATACACACAGAGTCTCTTTCTCTCATACACACAGAGCCTCCTCTTCTTTCACAAACACATACATTCTGCTTTCATGCACACATTTACTCACAGACAGACACATAAATGTACTCATACACATACATACACACATTCACTTTTTTGTTTCCCTCCGTGCCTGGTGGCCCTGAACCAAATGATCCATGGCCCTGTGGTTGGGGACCCCTGTTTTAGCACACATGTGCTGTAAAACAGTCAACCAAGGAACACAATTCAATAGTAAGAGGATTAGCACATTAGAACAGTCAACAATAATGCAGTTTCCAATGGCAAATAAGAGATACTATGCACAGACTGATTATCTACATTTTCACTGACTGCATTTTACTGCAGAAATTGTAAACC